>NW_028186423.1:1030871-1210453 GCF_003343005.1 Rhea americana
AGTAGCATATGTAAAAGTACCACATTTTAGGAGTATCTGCACTACAATACTGCTTTAACTTTTCATTTGCCAGGATAAGATCAGACACTAGCCACTAACTTCTACCACCACCCATTGAGAGATGTAAAACTAGGTTCTGAATTAGATTTTTCATGAAAAATCTTTCTTTCTTTTTTTTCTTTTTTTTTTTTAATCCTTAAGGTGAATTGTCCAAAGTACAGAAAACTCTGGTTTTGCTCAGAGTTCAGGTGAACAGTTCATACGCTTCAAGCTGATACAAATTCCTTGTTCGGCCAGTGCTGAAGTACCCAGCAATTTTCAGAATGATGCCTCTGCTGAAAAGGAGGTACACAGTAGTATATGATAYTGAATACTGAGGAAATTAATAGTTATTTTGATACCACTTCTGCTTTAGAATAAGTTTTCTAGAACTGACTATTTCAGCATTTGTTCTGAATACCATGTGCAGAATTTAGTCAAGCATACATAGATGCATTAGCATTAAACTGGAGAGATGAATGTCCAATCTGCATGTTTTGTTTCTCCTACTGCACCTGTCTGTACATGCTAACTGAATGTATACAGTGAATTTATGACATGCATGTTCAAAATATCRAAAGTCTTACAACACTGAATTTTGCACTGAATTACTAGCTACAGACTAGCTAGGTTTACACCACTACCAGCCAACCTTCCAACACTCAGATGCAATTGCAAAGAGTCAGATGTGGCTACCCAGTCGAATACTGGCTCTTTCCCTATCAATATCCAGGCCTCTATTTCTTCCTAGAATTATTGTTAATAATTGGAATTAAATATTTTTTTTAGTCGTGCTTAATACTACGAGAGAAAAAAGAAAGGCATGGAAAAAGCTTTTAAGGAAACAGGATATGAATAGTCTCAGCAGAGTTTTATGCATTGTTTAAAAATATAGCTTTTTGAATTGAAAAAAAAACATTCAAAGCACCTCTGCTAACAGTTTTCTGCCTGGTTTGAGGCAGCTTAACCTTAAGGTGTGGCAGGCTCTGGAAACTTACTGTGACTCACTTAGTAATAACCAGCTACAACATAAAACATCAGCCCACACACAATTTTCCAACCTCATTCTGTAAATCTTTCACTTGAAAAAAAAAATAAAATAATTATCTCATTTAGTCTGTTTTTAATCTTTGTGACAAAATGTAATATACTTAAGGATATTATTCTTTCTTGAAAACATACTACAATATCAAAGAAAATGGAAAACATATYTTTGAAAAGCTTGTTTTAAAATTTACGATTCATTTCTCTATCTGAAATTTATTTTAAAGTGAAGTGTAGCATTTATGATACAACTTGCAAGTGTTAGCATAGAAAAATAAACTTGCAATACCTATGACATTATTATTAATGACAATAAAGCCAGAATGGGACATAGAGAACTATAAACTCAAAAAAAAAAAAAAAAAAAAAGAGAGAGAGAAAGAGAGAGAAAATATAATATATAGTATCTTCATCCTTCCAGATAGGATAAGGATTATGTTAAACCCTCAAGTGAATAATCTTTGTTCACAGAAATATTTCTAACGATTCGAGATCAAGGACCAAAAGAAGAATGTCATGAGTCTTTCATGGCTTCACTCCACCTAAGGTTCCTTTTCCCAGATGGAAACCAAAACATCTGAGGAGAGGAAGAAGATACAAGAGACATGCCCAAAATGGACTCAGATTGTGGAAAATGAGCTCAAAATATGGCTGGATGCACACCTGGATCAGGGAACTGCAAAGGGTTTCTAGGGTCTCCATTYGGCAGTGAGTCAATATTGACAGATACATGTCTTGCATCCATATATCTATCCATACATGAGTATGAGTATGAAGACCACCCACAGCCAGAAGCATTCTCTCTTTACAGGAATGCAGCCACAGACCTACTGGCAATGGGTGAGGTATATTCTACTTTTAATAAGACCATTTCATTATTTGTCATTGCACTTGCAGCATTGCACTTCCTACAGCTTTCTCCTTGCGCAAAGGACCTTAAAAAGGTTTAACCACTACCACAACAGCAAATTTAAACTGATCCATACCTACAGACAGATGGACTCAACCTGCRTGGTGCCAGTGAATGCTTAAAACAAGCAAAATCATTCCATGTCAAAACCCGCAGCTAGTACCCACTGTCCCACCATGTCCCTGCACAGCTGCATGGACTCAACTGTTGCAGTGGCATTTTGTACCACCCCCCCGGCCAGCAGCCCACCAGGCCACCACCCTCTGGAGACCTCTGCGAGGCCAGCAAGCTTGGGCTTGGTGTCAGCCTAGGACCACCTTTGGACTGCGACCTTCTCTTCTGCACCTCCTCTAAATGTCTTTACTGAGAAAGACAAGGTTAGAATCATAGAATCATAGAATCAGTAAGGTTGGAAGAGACCTCTGGAGATCGTCTAGGCCAACCTCCCTGCTCAGGCAAGGTCACCTACAGCATATTAGACAGGGTTGCATCCAGCCGGGCCTTGATTATCTCCAGAGAAGGAGACTCCACAACCTCTCTGGGCAACCTGTGCCAGTGCTCCGTCACTCTCACAGGGAAGAAATTCCCCCTCACGGTCAGGCGGAACTTCCTGCTTCAATTTCTGCCCATTGCCTCTTGTCCTGTCACATGGGACAACTGAAAAGAGTTTGTCCCCATYCCCTTGACACCCTCCCTTCGGGTACTTGTACACATTGATCAGATCCCCCCAGTCTTCTCTTCCGCAGGCTGAAGAGCCCCAGCTCTCGCAGCCGTTCCTCATAGGGCAGGTGCTCCAGCCCTCTGATCATCCTCATAGCCCTACGCTGGACTCTCTCCAGTAGCTCCATGTCTCTCTTGCACTGGGGAGCCCAGAACTGGACACAGGACTTGAGATGAGGCCTCAGCAGGGCTGAGTAGAGTGGCAGGATCACCTCCCTCCACCTGCTGSCAACACTCTTCCCAATGCACCCCAGAAGAGCATTGGCCTTCTTGGCCACAAAGGCACATTGCTGGCTCATGGTCAGCTTGTCATCCACCAGCATTCCCAGGTCCTTCTCTGCAGAGCTGAGACCAGGGGAATGGCACCATAGCTGACAGCATGTGTGATGAAAAAGGACTAGAGAAACGACAAATGGATGTCTTCAAAACAAGAAGTATTTTGGTAGCAGGAGGCCACCTCTCCTGTCAAGAACGAAGCTGTTAGGAACAACTGTGCAGCTTTAGTTTTGCTTTCCTCAGTGAATTTGGTTATCCCTGAATGTATTTATTTTGAAAGACTTTCAGACATAATCTGTTGTAGTATTCTTTAGCTCCTTTCCAGATGCCAGGATGAATACAGTCACTTCCAGTTCTCACCCTTTTATCTCTCCTCTTCCGTTATCCTAATCCAGTGTTTAGCTGAACAAGTTTGGGTGATTTCCTTTCAGGTAGGAGCCATCCCTCAGTTGGCTTGGCATTCATGATGGACAAGTCCTTGATCCCTGCATTAGACAGAATCTTCTGCCAGATTACACCAAATGGAAGGGATTAATCAGTGGCAGGGAAAAAAATGCAGAGCTGTCCACAAAGTTAAATGTCTTTTAAAAAATAGGAGATTTTGAAGTCCAACATCAACTGCCTAATTTTGGTAGGAAGCATGAGGTTACTCCACGGAGAAGAAGCAGTGAACCATATATTTGTGGCATTCAAATTGGTGATATAATCATGTAACTCCAAAACAGGAATAATTCACACTGCCAAAAGCTACAGAATTATATGCAATCCAGACGATGGATAGAGGTGCACAGGTATAGTCAGATGACCATTTCTAATGATTGCTCTACCATATGCCCAGTGTATAGGTAAAGTATGATTGGAGCCTGGCAGTTTTTAGAAAGAAATAAAACGACAGCATTTCTCAGTGTACGAAAGGGTAAGTATCAAATACACTAAGCTGTCACACTGACCCTTTTAATGCCAATGTTTTTCAAAAATCACCAGGGCTTTTCCAGCTGTGCGTTAAAATCACTGGTGAAATTACATGCTCAATTTAAGCAAGTAAGCATTGCCTCTACGCATATGAATCAGGTAGCTGCATGTGCAGAGCCCCTAAACTCGTGACCAGGCCACACAGGCAGTCAGCCTATGTCTGTAATTACTTCAACAACACAAACATATTCTGCACAAACTGTATTTTGTCCTTTGGGATTTACTACGTGAGTGCTAAGTGATAAAAGAAATGCAAAAAGCAGAAAAGAGTAGTTTTCCAAGCCTGTGGGATGACTCACATAAGGCTTTACAGGATCAGGTCCCAAATGCAGGAAACAATGCCCTGTTTTTTAAAAAATTATATTAAAAAAAAAAGCAATTCTAAATTTGTAGACGGCACAGGGTTTTTCTCTCTTCAGCGTCTCACACAAATTTTGTTTGTGGCCATCTTGAACGCCTACAGCTCCAGAGACGTTGTAATTACCCCAGCCCATGTGATGCAGCGTGTGCTTTCCTCTGCTGCACAAGCAATGCCTTTTCCATACAGCAGTTCCCTAGCAGTATATTCCACATGCATTAAAGCCCATTGCAGATGCAGTAGGAGTGTGGTTGGCCAGTACAATAGGAAAGCAATTAATCTGGATAGTCTGCATGCCTGTATTTCCTAGACAAATTTAATAAAAGCCTATGCAAATACTGTTAGAAATAAAGCTAAAGCATTTCTGCATGCATAGGCGTAAGACCTGTGCATAAACTGTACATTCAGTTTGAACAGTATTAAACTGCAGGTATTAATACATTAAAAAGTAATAAAATTAATAGCCAACAAGGACTACGTAAATGCTTAAGAGAATCAACTATGTAATCAAAATGAAAATTGCTCTGGCAGAACATTATAAAGAGCTACCAAGACACAAGGCAATGATCGCGGGGATAGAAAATGAGTCCCACACAGTTCCCYTTTCCTCAGTCAGGGAAAATACACCCAAGAACAATAAGCTAAAGCTATAGCAAGAAATAAAGAAATATAAAGAAGTCATGAAAYGGCCTGTGTAAATATTTACTCTTGGGCTTGATCGATAGCCGTTGGAGTTGGCTATCAAACACTGAAAAGTCTGCTCAAAAATCCCCTTGGGGCTGAATTGTCTAACTGAGCAGGCAAGATTTCCAGTGCAAAAGTGTAAGTATTTTCAAGCAGAGTTAAAATACAAATGATTTTATGTTTATTTTGAGAAATGCTATGCAACTATGGCTTGCAAAATTAATAAATGCATGGCTAAGAAAGAATGCGCATTATGCTAAAACTGGGCAGCAGGCCATAGGTCTGTTGATACATAGTATCTAGAGTTAGATATGTAATCTAAATGGGACAGAATTGTCCACATGGATAAATTCCACTCAAGCGTTTCAGACAAGCATTTTTTTTGTCCAAATTTTAGTTTAATGAAAAATTAAGAAGAGCTAAACAAAACAGTGAGTAATATYATAGGCACATGTTTGCTTTACTAGCAATGAATAAAGTTTAATTAATCATGACTGTTAAATACATCTATGCAATCTCACTACTGACCAATGAGATTATTTTTTGCAAATTGCTCTAAACTTGTGATAGGCAAGCTGTGAAATATCAAGCAAAACTGAATAGTTACAATAGCAAAAAAAAAAAAAAAAAAAAAAAAAAAAAAAAAAAAAAAAAAAAAAAAAAAAAAAAAAAAGAGTGACTAAGGAGGGTTTGCAAAAGTGCTAAAGAATAATTTTGTATATCACATATTTGTATAGCACATATATTGTATATAAGTGCACACACAAATATGCATACACACCAAAAATGTCCAATTTAGGTGCAATTTATACCTGTGATAATTTCTAAGGAGCTGACCTTTTCAAATATGCACTTGCAGTATAACGTCTTCATGAATTTGAGCTGCARTTGAAAGAACAGTGAAACCAAAAGTGACGAAGAACTGAAGAAAAAATCAAAAGATCTTTTCACCACTTCTGAAATGTAATCTCGTATTTCTTCTTTTCCATTTGAAAATGGCATTTTTATTTCAAAAATTGCAGAAAAATGTGGGAGGGAAGGGGGTTCACTGACAGAAAAGGGTGTATAAGTGTATGAAGTATTTAAAGTGACTCCAAATTATTCATTTATTTGTACATTTGTATTTTGACCAGTAAGCCAGAAGAAGAAGAAGAAGAAAAGCCACTCTGCCCGAGCTTTCTTCGGATGCACATTCATGTTTGGACTGCTTGTTTTGAAAAGCTCTCCATAAATTCTGTCCAAGTGGCATTGTGGCTCAAGGGTTCCTAGAAGTAAGAGATAACAAAACACTCTTAGATCACCCAGTTCATCTCCCTGCTAATGTCAGACAAAATAACAACAAAATAACAGCTCTTACTGCCAGGAAGTTTCACTTACGAGCTACCAATGGAATTTTATTTCGCTGTTTCACTCTGTTGCGTGTGCCTCATGCACTAGCTTGAATTATTCTCTCCTTTCTTGATAGTCGCCCACCTAGTGATACGCTGCTGTTTGCTGTTGCAGCCATGCTGCTCTCGGCTTAATACAACTCTGCATTGGAGGCCCCTTGGTAAAATGGCACTACCGTCTACCTCAGGCAATCAAAAATTGTAAGGCACGACCACAAAATAATGAGAGCCTTAGAATTTTCATTCTCCAAAACATTCACTTTTGAGTTTTTCTTATCCACCTTTTGACTTTCAGGCTTTGGGGGTTCACAATTTGATTTTTTTTTTCTTTTTTTTTCCTACAGGCACAAGGTCTTGGACTTTTTTTTTGTTTGTTTTTTGCATTTCTGATTGATTAAATGAAAGCTGTGATTTTGTGCATGCATTTGATTGAAGGATTAGAGTTATAAGCGCAAAAAGATATACAACGTAAGAAACACAAAAATATTAGTGAGTTTGGGCAGCGTCTTACCCCTTTCCCGTATTTCTCCAAATATTTCTGGATTTTATGAGAAATACTGTCCTGCCCTTCTAGTAGAGAAGAAGACTGAGTTTACGCCTGCTGCTGTAGACTTGTCACCTCAGCCTGCATTTCCAAGACACAAAATTACTGCAGAGCAGATTTCCAGGGAATTTCCTGCATCTCAGGAGGGAGGGGGGAGATGTCCGCTGACCTGCTGTGGGAGGCACAGCCTAGTGCCCCTTCTGCACAGCTCTGCTTTTCCTAAAACAAGGGAGACACTTGTGCCTGCAGTTACCTATTCCCAGTTCGTATATCAGCCCCCCGTCTCTAGAGCATAGCTGAGCATCTCCCATTTTTATTGAAGAGTTTTATTTTCTTGTCAGTGCAGAATGGAAACAACAGTGGAAACCTCAAGAGTTGCCACACAGTGAATTTTTCTGGCGGTTCTRTTCACATGGGGATTTTCAAAGAGCCTTTAATAATCTGGAATCCAAAAATATTCCCACGAATTTTGTCTTTCATCCACAATGGTCAATGGTTTCCATGAACTGCAGCTGGAAGGGCCCCCTCTCCGGAGAGCTGCCATCTCTGCCAGTTCCCGCTGCGAAGAAATCCTATCCCGCCATCCTGGTTAGGATGACTGTTCCCCTTTAACACRGGCATTGCCGACAAGGGGGGGAAAGTCTGCAGAAAACCACGACTGGAGGAAAACTTGATCCAGGAGCATGGACTGGGTGGCAAAGAAGACAGATTGAAAGCTGACAGGGAAAAAAAAAGAAAAGAAACAAAAAGATATGGGTAAAAGAAAGCAGGACCAGAGCAGCTTCTTTTAGGAGCTCCTGAAAGAAGTGGCACAGTTTGGTAGGGATGGTAGATACAGCCACAGGAGCTGGATTGTGACAGCTGAGTGAAAGACCAATGTAGGAAGAAATGACAGCTTTACAATCATAATTACTAGCCGTGAATAAGATCTTTCCTAGAGAGCTGGTGCGAGGTCGGTGGATCTGTGTGGATGCGTGTCCCAAGCAGTCTGTAGGCAGGCAGAAAAACAGTGGGATATGTTTGTTCATTTATTTTTCATAGCATGGATTTTCGGTCTAGTCCATGATCTCTGAACATCTGAGGGAGGTAACAATGCAGTAGTAAGACTCAGGATGCCTAAGTGGTAGTGTAGGTAGGTTTAAAATATCTATATGAAGTCTGCAATTCAAAAGAGCCCTGAAGTATTTTAGCTGGGAATATTTCTCAATAAGACAGGAGTGCTTGGGAAAAGGACATTTTCCTTTGTGGGGAAAAAAAGTGTATTTCAGACTTCTAAAATTATAATCTGGCAACCTGGACTAGATACTATAGAATATGAGGGGCCAGAAAAGCTCTGTTATAAAAGGTTAAATTCAGATTTTTAAAGGATATATGATGGAATGAAGTGACAAGGATCATATTTTACTGAATAAAAATAATAATAATAAAAAACCTTCCTGATAACTGGAAAGTAAGTGTTGATAAAATATCAATGTGCATAGGAAAAAATCCACTGTGACTAGTATTTCAACTGAGAATTTCCATAAAGCAAAAGAGTGACTGCTGAGGCTCATGTAGTAACATTTTACCATTCTCCACCTCCTGTTAGAAGAGATTAAATCAAGCTCRGAAATTGCCCTTCCTTGCATCAGAAAACCTCATTCACATACCAAGATGTCAGTGCACATCAGAAAACCCTGAATTGCGCAAAACCACAAGTGGCCTACTATATATTACATTTTTACTACAACGAATTAATACATGGTGGTTTTCTCTATTTGTTTCCTGTTCACTATTGTCTTAAAAAAATACTAACTTGCTTATTTAAATTGCTGAAGGGCATTATCTTGACTCCACCCTCAACAGAATTTGAAGGGCAGTAATAGCATAGAGCATTAAGTCAAGCAGCAATATCATTCTCAAGCAGCTCTGCTTACTTTGGCTGTGCCTAAAGTAAGCAGATCTTCAAAGTGAGTAAAGGAATTGGAATTTGACCTATCATTTTTATCATAACATAAATCAGCTTTTAGTGGCATCTGAAACCTTCTCAGGATCCAAATTATCCAAAGTCAATACCGAGAGGTCACTGGAAATACTTTTAGCAAAAGTGGCTAGCTATGGTTAACTTCTGGTTTTCATAAAGCTTTTAGGAATAGTAAAATTTGACTCATCACTGGATGATGTGAGACTTCCCCCCTCTTTGTGTATCAATATATGTTGTGCCATTTAATCAATATAGCAAATGCTACTATATTTCTAAAATTAAGCACTACCTACACAATGCAAGGAAATTCAAGGGAAAGTGCCATCCCCATCAGTTTGTCTTGTATTAGGGCACAGCTACAGTTAAATGGGTTGACAAACTATTTTGAGAAGAATATTTGTGTGCCTAAAAGTCTATAAAGATGATTTTGTGAGAGCACATGCTTGGCCTTCTCCATATTACATATAAAACTGCTTGTGAGTGCATATGACATCACGTCAGAAAGACACACTTAGAAGGGACTGCACATTGACATTTTTATAGTGTCATTTTTCAAAACTAAAGTGCCATTTAGGTACAATGACTTCATATTTTTCTGGGAATTCTGATTCCCTTGATTTTTTTTTCCACAGAATAATAAAATAAGAGATGGGAGCAGGAAAATAAGTGTCTGGCTGAAACCATCCCCCTGTTCTAGTACTACGAATGGTGCATTTTCATCTACAAGTTCAAAAAAAAAAAAGAAACCACTTAAACAGCTTTAGGCAGTCCAAACTCATCTCCCAGCAACCAACTCTGAATGTATCAGCAAAGCCTATAAAGTGTCTGGTGTGCGTATGTGGGGGGTCACATTCTTGAGGAACGTGGAAGAACTGTGGTGGTCCCAGTTGTGTGATAACCCACCTCAATGTCACAAGTGTCAGCTTGGGTCTCTGAAAGCAGCACTGAGCTGCACAGCTCTTGGTTTACCCCTCTGACCAAGCAGGGGGCTTCGGGGAATCCCACCAAAGCCTTCATTGCAGTCCTCGATTCCCTTTGGGGAAACATTGCCCTTTTAAGTCCTAGACGTGTGAAAGAGTCGCTTCAGGCCATTTGTTCGTACGTACTGAATTCAGAAGTGCATCAGACAAAGTTTTAAAAGCATAGTGGAGCTGCCTGGCAGCCACCCCGGCCACTGAGACAGCGTGCGTCCTTAAGCCACAAGTCTGCTGTGGTACCACCAGACCAGTCAGCCACTGGCAAGCAGATGAGCAGATGGCAAACTAGCACACATAGCATTCATAATCATACTTTTCTGTTGTCTTTATTACATCTAATCCACAGTCGACTGTTTATTTTGTCCACTAACTGCATCTAGTCATTGACAAAGTCCGTAGGCTGGGGGCTACTTYTGCTTCTCACGTGCAGAATGCACACAGCAAAATAAGGGCCTGTTTTGATAGCAGCTACTGAATGTTACAAATAATAGCAAAAATATAACTGCTGCTACTATTTGACATGACCTATTTCCAGATAGGAAATGGCCTAGCATAGTGTAATTGAGAAGATAACCCATTATTAACTGCTGTCTCCAAAACTTCCAAGAAGGCTGATTATATGGTTCACCCTGAAACACTGCAATTTCACTAGCGTATTTGTTAGAGGCAATTATAACCTATATAGTCCTTCATAGGTCTTGGAATACAATAGCTTTAAATGGAGTAAATGAGTTGTATGCCCTTGATCTCAAATGAAATGTGACACTATTATATCTTCAGAGGTTACCAACAAATCTCTTTCTCCTGGGTAAACAAAAGACAAATCATGGAGAGGAAAAGAAAATATTTTGAAGTCTTGTGAGGCCAGTTTCTCTCTGCCAATATCTACGCAGACACTGGGGCTGACTGGTTGCCAGAGTCAGCAACTAGCTAGAAGTCTTACACTCAGTAGACAGCAGCTTAATGATATAAAAGGAAAAATGTTTCCTTTCTTGCTTCCTTGAGCAGATGACTCCAGCCTACAAGGGAGCCAATCCAAGTCTTTGCAACAGCAATGTGTACAGTTTTCACTCATTAAAAATTTTGCCCCAGCTTTCTTCCGTGACCTGAACGCTGACTAATTTCCTCTTCTTGGACTGAGGAGAGTGAGCAAGAGAGGTGATACACTRTGCTAGCCTGGTGCCTTACGAGGGCAAAACGGGGATTTTTCTCTTTGCTGCCTGACAAGGCTGCAACCGAGACCCACTGACCTGCTTGCAGACACCCGGGACCAAGCAGGGTGTAGGCATCTGAAAGCAGAAATAGCAGCTGAAAGCAGTCCTAGGCCATCTCTCCCTCTCCACCTCCCTTTTCAGGCCTTGCACACCAGTACACCATGTCCTCAGCTGTGCTGGGGCAGCTTCTGCGAGGCCCCATTGGGAACCAGCTCRAGAATCTCATCCAGCTTAAAAACAACCCTAAAAGGGAAAAACAAGGGGCAGAAACAAAGAACAAATGAACGAGGGAGGAATACCTTAAATCTCAACTGGCCTGAGGCGCTTTGTAGCATGGAGCTATAGCCTCCAGCTGCAGTTTTGAAGCCAGGTCATTTGACAAAAAAGGATTCAGCATTGCTGTGCTGTCAGGAACTGSCCAGAGATTGGAAGGGGAGGAAAGGCATGTTACATGACTTACCTTGAATGAAAACTCTCAGGTAAGTGTGCTCACTAGACTACCGAGTTACCAGGGTTCAGGGGCTGTTACTGCGTGTAGCTTATTGCCATCGTTGGCTGAGGATCTGTTGGCTTAGCCATTCTCTGTCCATGTTAAGAGAAATAACATGGGTTTATAACAAAATAAACAAGAAAAAATACTAGGCTGGTTTAGAGGGGGTTAAGACATCCCTGCATCCTCAGCCTTTCCTCATGACCAGATGGAAAATCCCCATGGACCATTCTCAAACAGCATGTTTATTCCTGGATCCTAGGTGTAGGTATGCAGCTCCACAATATAGGATGTCCAAGGCRCCCACCTCAGGTTCCACGTTCCTCTCCTGGCACCAAAAGCTTACAGGTGCCTACATTCCTCGCAGGTGTTAGTGCTTCCCACAGGCAGGGGGCCTTCCTTTTTCCCAAGGCCTTAATCCACAACTGAGGAGAAGTGAGGGGTTTTGGCTGGTGARCTGTACATGGAGGGGAAGAAGGAAGAGGTATCTAAAGAGAGGATGAGGTTCTCCTTTCTCCATGGGGCATGATTTTGCAGCCTACTTCCCAAATGTGTCAAGCAAAAGCTGAAGAATCATTTGTCATGCCTCTTCCTGCCATCCATAGAAAGATTAGCTGTGTATGCAGCACAGCACATACGCTAGCAATAGGAAACGAAGGGAGGATGTGACGTACCGCTGAGAGGGCATAGAGTTTTTGGTGGTTAAGATACACACTTCTGTCATCAGTTCTTGGGAGAAARTAACAGTCAAAAGACCACAGAAGTTGTATCTATGAGGTAATTTAAAGAACTAAAAGGTCCTCAAAATAACAGAGGTTTGTTTCTGTAATGATATTGTACCGAGGAAATTCATTATCTTATTTATGGTTTGTTTTTCAGTGTCAGAGCAGACACAGTACTGTACATTGTGAAACACAGGTTGTAATACTGTGACAGGTTGGATCATCYCTATGGACTTGTCATAAAGCCCTATACAGTTTATTTTAACTGGAGTGTAATAACTAAGCATAAGAATCTGTTGGTATTTTCATTAAAGCCAAGCCAATGTCAATTGACTTGCAGTAATTTAATTGCATAAGACAGTGCAAAGGAGGMTTTGCAAAACCCTTCCAAGAAACAGGAATTCAATATTTAGGAGAACACTGGTTAAAACACTCAGGCATTTCTGGTGTTTCACTTGGGGAGGTGAGAAGCTGCCCACTTTACTGAATACATCTGCAAGGGACGAGTAGAATCTGTAGGGCTGTTGAAACAAGATCTTCACACGATTGCTACCGTATCAACAGTTCTCATCCAACTATTTCCATGAAAAAGCAAAGTGGCATTCAGTAAGCATGTCATGTTTCTACAACAGGAATCCCAAGAGGCAGACTGGTGTTCATAACACCATGCAAGGTATACTCTGCTTTCTCACTTGCTTTCAGAAATGGAAAAACTGACACTGAGGGTGTGATGCACCTCACCTAGCATTAGATCACTTCCATTTAGCAGTCAGCACTTAAGATAGCCACCCTTAATCCTATTACAGTCTCCTGCCCTATTTTACAACCTATTGTAGACATCACTGAGCTTAATCTCCATAAAGGACTTCTTCATTAACAATAAGGGGAGCCTGTGGTGATGAAGGTGCCTGACATTTACTTCTATGAAACCTCCTCAGAACTCAGCTGTTCAAAAGTCTGTCAACATCAGTTCTCATTTATCCAACTTGTAGAAGGTAAAGTATATGCACGTATAGGCCAGCCTCCTAACTTTCCCAATGGCTTTTAGGCAGTTACTGAGGAGTCTTTTGGGCACATGGTCCCAAATGACRCCACTCAATCTTTCGAAAATTGGTGATTCCTTTCATAAAATATGATGTTACATGACTAGGCCAGGATTATACAGCACATCAAAGGCTACAACACTGTACACACAGTACATATAAATTAGGAAGAGACTTGTGTTCTTATCAGTGATATGTTAGAAACTGGGCATAAAAGAAGCTGGACAGTTTAGAAAAAACACTCCAAATTATTGAAGCCCTTTACAGCCCTTCAATGCTTGTCAGCAATGGGAGACACAGATAAATATACCAAGGGGAATCTTCAAGGTAGGTACTGGCTGGGAGTAAAAATAAATCCCCCTCATCCTCAGGTCAATATGATGACCAAAGCTCCAGGATGCTGTCAGTTAAAAAGCTGGAAGATACTCCGTTTGGAGTATTATTGAGAAATGATGCAATAGGGTTAAAATCAGATGGCTCTTACACAAACCCACTCAGGCCACATGTGCTGGCTGGGAGCAAATTCACTGTGACCGTAAACCATGCAGTAGATGGGAAGCACACTGGTGAAGAGAGCTGGCAAGATTATGATACCCACCAGAGATCAAAAAAATTCCAGGGCAGTGCAAAGCTGCTACTTGCAAAAATGCAGAGAAAACATGGGAAGATGTTTCCTCTCCATCTTGATCTTTCTGTCCATTAGTTGAAGATGGACTGAATCCAAGAGATTGCCAATTTTCAAGAAAAGCATCCCTGTCTCTCTCTCTCATCTTGGCTGTAAAAGATGTGTAGAAATAGTTCCTTACTACCGGACAGGACTTCCCATTTCCCTGAACAAAACCCAAACCTCTTATTGCCAATCAGTTGTCTGGAATGAAGGAGTGAGAGAAATAGTGTAAGAGCAGAGTGGAAAAGTATAGGTAAGCTCTACCTCTGCTGTGGAATAAAAAGGAAGGMGATTTATAGCTTGACAACAGTGCGAATGATCAGTGAGGTTTCTCAAGGCTATGTATTGCTTTGACCACTGAAGCTGTCTTCTGAATGACATATTGCTGAATAATTGATTTAATTCTTAACACACAGAGATCACAYGCTTCCCATTTCACTCATGAGAAAAATGAGGCAGAATGAACTTAGCAACTCCCTTGTGTCTGCATGGAAGAACAGTGTCAAATCTGGGTCTACCACCTGAGATCATAATTAAAGGGGAGCAGAGAGATCTTGCATGCATAGGTACTCAAAAAGAAAATGAAAAAAAACACAATCCATTTAGTCAGTCCAAACAGAAGCTTTAAGAAGTTATGGGCCAAGTGGCAGCATCTAAACACAKTGCCCTGCTGAGCAACCAGCCAAAAGGTCTCTGTCATTGCTCTCTGACAACTTGTAAACAATAGAAGAAGATTCCCAAATGACTACTGAAGTGTTGCCAGCGTTTGTGGTTTGATGGTTGGGTCTAAACATACTTGGTTTGTTTTCTTAAAGCCCCACTCACTAGAATCAGATTATTACCTGAGAATTTCACCTACTTTCGTCTAGAATCTCTTGTAATTGCAGGAGAAGGCAAAATCATGAGGGACTGGAGCAGGGGAAAGTGTTTAAGTACAAAATGTTTGAAAATGTGACCCCTAAACACCAAAAAGCAAATAAAAGCAGCCCAGAATTAATTGCTTTGGAGGCTTTATGATTTTTAAGCAAACATCTAGGTTTGCTGGAGGCTGTAAGGTGTTGAATACATGGGGCTATTTATTGCCACTGGTAGCTTGACTGGTTCTTCTACTCATGAGGATTTTGTGGCCCCCAGGCCTCTGCCATGCCTCCAAAGCAACTCTCAATGCAGCCTCCTCTACATGAGCAACATGTTCTTCCACATTAGCCAACTTTTCTTTAAAATTAGTTTCCACATATAAACTAAAAGATGGCTTGCATTGACACCAGTGTGGATGCTGTTTAAACAAAATGAACCTACAGCCTCTTTTGTAAGTAAGTTTGAATTGCTGTGAACTTACCTTGTGCACTAAAAGAACTGACATGTTGCAGATGAGACGTTTCCAGATTTCTTGCCACGAGAACCACCCACCACTACTGCCTTGGGGTGGCAAGTACACTAGATTTGCAGAAATTCTGCCTACTCCACTGTTTCCCATTTAATCTGACTGAGTTTGACGGACACTGTGACTAGGCTGGTTTCCAGCAAACGTAGGGTGGGATGGAGCAGACAGCTAGAATAGCAGTTGTGATACCGAGCAATTGAGTGAGATGCAGTCTGATATTAGCTGATATTAGTCAAAGAAGCCTTATGCAACCCACCTTTTGGGTGCAGGACTGCGTTTTTCTGAACCACAAGCCCCTTTCTGTAGGTGCTTTGGCGTGGAGGTATCCTGGCATGAGCAGTATGTGTCACAATGTGAGAAAAGAAAGACAGTGTGTTTACTGGTTACCTAAGCAAGCTACTTGTGCATCCATCTAATTTATGGATAGCTACCTCCAGGAGCATTGAAACATGCTGACTGAAACTACAAAACTATCAGTCCCTGTTTTGCCATCAGAGCTTCAAGGAAAATAATAACCCAGCACTCTGTCCTACAGACTTTGTCACTTTACGCTCTGAAGGGACATCAATGTCTCAAAGGGACTATCCATCTTGAGTACTATGTTTTATTGGCAGCTCCATCTGATACACAAGAAGCAAAAGTGCATGCCTAGCCTTAAAAATGCCTCCTTGAAATTTTTCTGAGGAAAGTTAAAAAGTATATCTGCCTGGTGGCTTGGGTTCTTGTTCTAGTAACTCATGACATTCATTATCTATGTATTTTGTGTGTTACTGGCAGCTTAAACTTATTAGTAAAAGGTGCAATTTATCTTCAGGTATTTCCCTTCCCACCCCCACCCCCAGCAACCCGTAGCCTGCCCCTTCCACCTTCATGGGAACAGACCCGAGCTATGTGAGAGCTCCAGGCCATTCCAGGATCCAGTTGCAACCACACTGCTGCCCAGGCAAATCAGGTTCTTTTACATTATTTTCACTAGGTGAATTTTCAGGCCATTGATCAGACAGGCTACAGAGCTGCTGCCAGTGTAAACAAGGGTGCAGGATGGCCAAGGTGGGCAGCAATGTGCCATGAGCAGATGTTGACCATGAAACACCAGCATTAGATTTCCCACTAAGTTAAACAAGCACACCTCATCCGAGAGTACCAGTCACATGAGCCCTTSAGGCTCTCAATCATCTCTTCACAGAAATGCTGCTACAAGCAGACAATTACCCTGGCTACATCAATACAACGTTTTGTAAACCTGTTAACTACTTGCAGAAGACCCAAGACAAAACAAGGTCTTCCCATCCGTTTTCTTCTCTCAGGATTCTCACACCACATTCCCATGGTCTCTGGTGTCCTCACAGCCTGCTGGGTTGCATAAGATCTTGATAAGGTAGCTTTTATGGCTGTTGCCTTTTTTCTGAGTCACAAAATTGCCTTTTCTTCATTCTGCATCTATTGCCCTTGATGTCAGTTGTTCCCATGGCCACACGCAATCTTCTTTAGAATTTAAACATCTTTCGCTTTCTTTTCTTTCTTGACCCAGTTTCCTGCGGTCCCCCATGCCTCAGACAGGCTTTAGGTCCTTCTATTGGCCACTGAATAGGAACTACTCCCACGTAGCCAGGGGGCTACTGAATCCTCTCCTCCCACCCCATTTCATGCCCTGGCCGCCTGAGGCTTTTTCTGTGACCCACATACCTTCAACTCAGCAATCAGGCCATACTTGGTGTGCTGATGCCGTGCATAGGTAAGCTTACMGCCTTTTTGGCATCTCTGCTGAATGCTCTTTTGTCCTCTGTTGCAGGACTAACCACTGGGGAAGATCCCAATTAAAGAAAAAAAGTCATGTCTATGCATGATTCATTTTGCCTGTCTCAGAGTATGCTTCTTTCATCTTTGCAGATGGGTAAATGTACATTTGCTTTTGAAGCTGGCCCTTTAGTCACATCCTTTCTCATAATATTTGTCAGCAAACAAATGGGATAGCTGCCTGTGATCAGGAACCGCCAATATTAGTGGCAGGAAAGAACGAGGATGAGGGTTTTCAGTGACAAACCAAATTTCACAGTTCTTACTGAAACGCAATGATAAAAGCAAAGCGTATAAACATGTAATTCCCCCCAAAAGCCCATGGATAGTCCACAGGTCAGAACTATGTCACTGAGTCTCTAAACACTGTCATTAAAAATAGAGTCTTCTAAACTGTTTCCATTTTTTTTTCCTTATAGGCAGGGATACTTGCAGCATAGTAGCTGACTGAGTACTCTCTACAAGCCATTAAATGCTCCAAGGAAGGGCAAACCAAGTGAGACGTTCCTTCAAGATCCAAATGTTGTATAGGGGCTGTGATAGGAAGCACTTCTTGCTGCTCACGATACAAAAGAAATCTTTCCTCCTAACCGCTGCTCTGCATTACTGTATCCCCTGCAGTACCTCTCCGCAGGAAAACAAGGTGGACCCAGGGCTGTTTCCTGGCCTGAGGGCAAGAGGCAGAGCTCAGCTCTCTTCTGTATGGATAAACTCTCTTCCATTGCACAACAGAGCAGCTTTTTCCATAGCGTCCATTTGGAATAGTCCTTTGGCCATACCATCCTCCCAGGGGTGCTGGGCATGGCATRGGACAGGGATTGCTGGAGGCACAGGCTGCAAGCTCACCTGAGTAGTGTGAAGCTACCTGCTTAATTTATTGCTACTGGTGTAGCTACTAGGGAGAGGCCAGCTGATAGCTTTAAGCTTTTTATTTCGATTCCTAAAATGCCAATAGCTAGTGACAAAACTGAAGCTATAGTATAAAGCTCCTCACAGAGTAAAAAAGTAGTTTTTCCCTGTGGATTTTTTGAGTAAGCTAACTGTGAGTGGGAATCACGTGCAAAATATGCTTTTTAATGGCATTACTATTATGTTCAGTAAAGGCATCAGACTCAAAGACAAAATATTTCAGGTCCCAAATATGCACCAACTCCAAAGAAGGAGGCAAATGCATCTAGGCACAGCTAAGTGTGACATGAGGTTGAGGCTGAAGCTAGGTCTTCAGTCTTGCTCAAGGAGACAGGAGCATAGCAAAGCCTCCTAACAGCATACGCAGAGCATACCCAGAGCTGCATACAGCCTCCCACTCTCCATGCAGCGTGTGCTGGAACATTTGCTTGCATAAGGGAGAGGTCAGGACCTGGCAGGTAGGATCAGCCTTGAGCACCTACAAGCCCATTAKGGTTTTGCATTTGTGATAAAATGCAAATTTATAAAACTTCCCTTGGATTAGATGAGCAAAATACATATATGTATAAAGACTCCCATATGATCTTCTGCTCCTAGACAGTGTGTGTGCTATGTACCAGTTCAGGCAGGACCTAGAGCTGAACTGCCGACGATAGTAAGATTGTTTGTATGTGACTSGTGTATTTTTTTGCAGCAGTTACAATCTATGCAGTATTTTGAGAGCCTCATAATACACTAGGTGACTTTCTATAAAATCAGTCTTGAAAGARAATGAATATCAATAAAACCGAAGGCACTAATGGAGAACACGAGCATTAGGTAGTAAGAAAGAAGGGATAATAGTTGTGAAATTCTGTAGCCTGAGACTCACTCCCACATCCATAATCACTGCTCAACTCATGAGCTGTTGACAGCAGCTCTGGTACAGGGAATGAGAAGAAGACTCACTTCCTTCAGCCTCCTTTGGAAGCAGGCTGGCTTCAGCGTTAACTGTGTGGAAGGGCAAGACATTATAGGGCTTTTCTTTTTGTGGGAGAGGAAGGAAAAAATCATCTGCAGTTCTGTGTTAATTCCTCTCACCTGGTTGAGATCAATGTGCTTACCTTTTCCTGTAAAAACAAAGTCCAAAAACCTCRTACCAACAAAAGGATAGAAATGCATCCGCACCAAGACTTCCATGGGAGACAGTGTCCATTTAACGTGCTCAGTAACCACTTCATCATCCGCCTGTGAGCGAGTTTAAACACTGTGCTATATTCAGCCCTGGCATAAGCAGATATCTGCTTACATCAGAGACTTAATTTGTTGGAATCAAAATGCMCTAATAAATGGCAGATGTTTGTTCTCTAAGCCTCAAGGTAATAGCTTGTATTTACAAAGCACTCTTATATAGCTTAAATTTTTTTTGGAGGGGGAGGGGGCTCTTTCAAGCACAAAAAAAAAAAAAGAGAGAGAGAGAGAGAGAGAGAGAGAGAGAGAGAGAAACATGAACCAAAAGGTCACAGAAAGAAAACAGCCTAAGGGCTGGACAGCCTGAGGAGCTGAGCTGCAAGCGACTGCCTGTCCGCGTGACAGCGTGCCAGGACTGGCTGTGCATCGCAGGGCGGGAAACGTAACAGGAGACACGGGGAGGATGTCATGTACCGCAGACAGGGCACAGGGTTTTTAGTGGTTAAGATGACAACAAATGCGCACCTCTGTCATCAGTCCCTAGCAGAAAGCTGTATCCATGGAGAAATCCAGAGAAACCAAAAAGGTCCTCAAAAACAACTGAGGTTTTGTTTTGTGAATAATGATAATGTACTGAGGAAATCCATTTTCCTATTTATGGTTTGTTATTCAGAGTCCAGGCCAACAGCGCACCATACGCTGTGAATATATACGTTCTAATGATATGAGGGGAGCAGAATGCAGATGTTATGGGTTTTTTGCGCAGACCTGTATGGTCTGGTTTGACCAGGGTGTAACCAGCAAGCACAAGCAGCATTTGCAACTTTAAGGAGTGCCAGGCCAATGTCTCCTAAGTGCTGTAAAATAATTGCACATGACATTAAAAGGGAGCAAGAGAGAAGGAGGAAAAAGAAGGAAGAGAGGGAGGGAAGGGCTTGAGGGACCATTGCAAGGAACAGAAAATCTGAATTCGAGACAATTTGAATTGAAGCTGCTCTTCTCTAGGGATGGCCTGTCAACAGGAGTGCTGAAAGCTTCAATATAGGGCACATATAATCACCTCACCTCTTCCTGACGGTACCCCTGAGGCGCAGGTGAGTTTCTGAATCACTGTTCTTGCCCTCCTTTGCTTGTCTGCTTTGGCAGTCAAGGTTTTCCAAAATTTGAGCATTTTAAATGCAGGTGCCTTAACTCTCACAGTCACCTACATGTGACATCCTGGAAATACTTTCAAAGGAGATAACTGTTTGTAGTTAAATTTAATTTTGGTTGCAGTTTACTCTAAATTCTTGATCTCTAGTTAATCCTCCAAACATTTATGCACTGAATATGACAGGTCACTTCTGTCAATTTAGTTTCTCTTGAAYGGTCCAGGACTACACAACATATTGAATTAGACAAAGACTCAGGAAAGTCTGAACTAGAAAACAAAAAGTGAATTGGTCATATAGAACAAACAGGAWTTTGCTTGTATTTGGGGCTGGATTTGCAAAGAGCTTTGAGTTTTGCAGCATTTTAATGTTAGCTCCCCAGTTCTCCAGTACAGTTTAGTGCCTTAGATGCCCCACGGCCAGATTTATCCCACAAAACTGTGCGTACATAAGAGTACACTGCAACTGCTAAATGAAGGAGGGACAGGGGCCCGAACCCCAGATCTGAGGTTCACATGGGCTTCTGTCCCCACTGCCCAGATCCAAGGCCCCTTAACAGAAGGTTTGCCCTGGAGACAACTGCGGAGGAATGAACGGCCGAAACAGCGCTGGCCAGTGGGCTAACGCYTCAGGACTGTGGGCAGTGGGGTCGCAGGGCTCGAGTTCGCTCCTCGGCGCTTTTTTGGGGGGAGGCTGTATGAATGTACCTTTAGGTTCCTTCCATGCCCTGTGGAAATGGACAGACACAACCAGCTGTTGAGTCAAACCTGGGGAAATTTGCCTTGTCGTCTCCTGGAGATGCCTCTGTCTCTCCTCTGACTGTAGTGGGAGCCAAGGCRATTTGGTGACTAAATCCTCTTGTAAATCTAGTCGTTTATGAAAGAAAGAAACCAGTTGAGATTTCCGTGGGCTTTTAGAATTCTTTTTTTTTTTCACAAATATTTGAAGAGCCACTGCATATTCATGAAGATGTTAGAAAGTCAATAACATTTCAAGCACTTTAGCGCATATTAGCTTATCTGAAATTTGRACCAGGAGTACATTATTTGTTATTCATTATTATCTGACTTTAAATGTTTCTAATCAGAAAAAGAAACATTTTATGTGACTTTGGTGACCAATCACATACTATGAGTAGGCAAGACGAACAATTTTTCAGTAATTTATAAGCAGTAATGTCTTTATGCAAACAGTTTCAATAGTACTTATGAAAGCCGCTGACCAAAAATAGGAATTCTTCCATGTGAGAAAAGTGGGTATTTCCACATCTCTTCATATTCCCAGGTGGGGGAAGGAATATCAAAACTATGTCTCTGGGAAGTTATAGATCAGACACCCAACCAGGTCAGATCGTATCTTATGTGACAGTCGCAGACATCCACGATGCATCACATCAAAATGACAGACTGCAGTCTGACGTGAGCTAGGAATGACAACTGGAGAGCCCCGTCTTTGCAAATAATGGGGCTGTAGGACCCAAAAGAGATTCCACTGYGCATTTCAGAGGACTGCTGGATGAAAATTAATATCAAATTAATCAAATTACTTTTACTTGGGTTCTATCAAGCAACTTACCAAGCATCCTGTATCCTCCTAACCTGAAGCAACAAACATTCTATGTTGATGGAAATATTCCAGGAAAAAAAAATCGACCATTTTCCTGTGGTAAATTTTGATTTTTATGAGAACCACATTTTCCTTTCTAAGATAGAATTTCCAAGCAACTCTTACTATGGCTAACAAACATATCCGTAGTCATCAGGAACTGTCCACCATTGGTTTCCAAATGGAAAGAAATCTCAGGTTTAAAACAAACAATGTGGGTTTGCAACCTTTGCAGTTTCATCTTAGGTATCACAATAACTAGCTTTCCCCCGCCCCAATGCCCAATTGCTTGAGTTCATTCACTGTTTCAAAATATTAGTGTCTTACAAACGAAATAAAAATGTGAGTTCTGAATGCTSTAACACCAGCAAGTAAATAAAAACAACACAAAACACATTATCTCATAGTTTTGACTTGGAGTCAGGACCCCAGTCATGACTCATAAGTGTCGAAAGTCTGGGGTTGCCAAAATTGCTTTTGTTTGTCACTAATAATCACTCATCCTGAGGAACATGTGGTTTACTGCCTCATGCCAGGCCTTCTRTGCTAGGGGCTGAGGTTCCTAGTGAGACAGCCTCTCTCAGCTCCAACACATGTTCTTCCGCATTATCGGAATACTTTATTATTTTTCTAAGCATCAAATGTAAAATAAATAGGTCTTTCCCTTGATAGCCATTATGATTTTTTTTTAAGATCAACTTTGTTACCCACAGCAGTTTTGCAATGTTTCAAAACCACTGATAAYAGAGCAGGATGGAAAAGAACAAGAGTACATCCAGTCTGTTGTTTGTTTTTAATTACTTTTTCTGCTATGGCTAGAGGCTCCTGGAATTGTCCTCTGGGTGGAAATAAGCTTATGCAGTTGGGCTTTTCTATCAAAATACTTAAMTGAGTCATAAGGGTTGTGGAAAAAGCAATGCAGAGTATGGACCGACAGTAATATTGAATTGTCTRATAACCATAGGTACATTTTTCAAAAGTAGGCAGATAAGTTCCATATTCAAAAGTGATTTCATTCTTTGAGAGCATTTACCCTGTCACTACCAGAAGAGTCCCAAGACTGGCCACTTGGTCTCCTATATCGTCTCTTGCAGGCAGGTTCAGGCTCTCTATAACTTCTACCTGCCCCTGAGAAGGCACCACAGAGCCCTTGGATCACACCCCTTCTAGGAAGAAGCTCCTATAAGAAAAGTCTCCAGCATTTTTTTCTGCTTAATAATAGCACTGCAGCAACAAATGAGTGTACTTAAAGCACTTCAAGCACTGGGCCTAATCAATGTCCATTCCCTCCTGTTTTCTTCCAGGAATATGACCATCTCCAAAGTAGCTCCAAAAATATTCCTACAAACAGGTAATATAGACAGAAATGTAGTGCAAATCTCTTATAGGACTGAGCAGTTGAGCCAAATGGCCAGCCACTAGCCGCTCATCTCCCCTTTAGGAGTGGGATTCATCTCTGCCAACATCAAACTACTATCTTAATATCAACATGTGAGCTAGTAACCCAGGCTCCCTTTATGGTCCAAAGAAAGAAATAAAGGCTCACATACCAGTTTATCTGATCTATTTTCAGGTGTCTACCTTAGATTGAGATGCAGCATACCCAAGAAGAAACTATTACTTGTCACTTATTATTACAGGGATCTTAGGTCAACTAAGTCCAACATATGCTGTAGTTCTCCAGTGAGATGAAATCCTCCTTACTTGCTAACATTTCAAAGGGTTCGTCACAATCCTTACAATCAGCAATTCTGCTCTGATAAGACTTTCTTTTTGAAGCTAGACATCTTCTACCACTTGGTTGGTTGTATGGCCACAGCCTCAACTTAGCTGAGCTAACAACCCTTAGCTCTTCTACAATTCCAGGCTGGAGAAGGAAAGGCTCCAGAATCCTACCGAATTCACTAGGGACCCTGGATGTAGTCTGTTTGCTCAATCAATGCCTAAAGAACTCAAAGGACTGAAAGAAACCCTTTCAGAAGACAGCCTCCCGCTTTTCACATATTCACTTATTGGTAGAAACATTCCTAGGACAGAAATGCCTTCTGCTATGCCTGTCTCATCTGAGGGGAGTTCGAGCAAATCAAGTTCTTGATGGACCAAGAGATGGTTCTTATTGCTACACTGTATGATAAAATTAGTCCTTACAATTTCAACCAAGGCTGCAAGATATCTGCTTGCTGCAACATATCCCAAGATTCATGGAGCAAGCAATAGAAACATTAAATAAGGGTAATCTGATTATAGCCCCATGAATTGGGATCTCCCTTAAAGGCACAGAAAGTCTTGGCCTCTCCTTTAGGCCAGYTTGTGCAATTTTGCACTTTCCACTTAAGCTACTGTTAAGAAAATGCATAAGCAGTTGTAACAGGGCTGCCAAAGTGTGTGATCAGAGTCAGCCTGCCGGGGTGCCCAGCAGACTTCTGAAAATAAGAGGTCATTGCTTTGGAAAATGTCATTCCCTGTCCCTTTAGCCAAAAAAAAAAAAAGGATCTTGGATTGATTACTCACCTGGCTGGAGCTTTACTGTTGTCAGCTATGCCAAAATGATGGAGGGAGAGATGATAAAAGAAAATAAAAAAGAGTAGGTGGTTCAGCCTCTCAACCCTTCAGACATTTACCATAAATTTTTTGAAAGCAGACTCCCATCTGAATTCAACCCATGGCTTGTCCTCAGCCTGTTCAATAACAGTCTCAAGCTGCCTTTACACCTGATGACAAAAATCAAACCAACAGGCGTTGTCAGTGGTGTCTCTTGGGCTGGGACATGTCTATTTTCCTTTAACAGGCTGATAATGCCATCTTCAGCATAAAGCAGTTTGTGCTACCATATTGTCAAGTACTAATATTTATACATAGGCTAAGGACATTGCAGTCTCTTTATCTGAAAATTAATGATGAGGTACTGTAACATTAACACCTGGTAACACAAAGATTTTATTGTGTACATAAACATACTGTTTTTGAATTCTACTAATAAGTTTTTCCAGTCTCATTAAATAAATCTGATGGCACTTCTGCATGTGTATTTCTGACTGAGAACCTCAAAAAATTAGTAACAAGGAGTCCTAGCCATTTTTTTACTCATGGACTAAAATGGCCATTTTCCAAACATGACATTCAATTAACAAGTACATTTTGGACCTATTTTACAGAGCCAAAATAGTGGATGATGTGCAAAATATTTCCAGAATTTCTGTGACAAATTGACTCACTGTGAAATAGTTAAGAAACTAGACCCCCTCCATCAGACATGCACATGTCATCCTGATTTGTTAGATTCATTGCCTTTTTAAAAAGAAAACTCAAGATAGCATATCCATCAGAATAGCAAGCCAAAACAGCTTCATTTTGATAYGTTCTTGGCAATAGTCAATAATATGGAAGGCATCATCTTTCCTTAGGACTCGTGTACTTCTAAATATCTTCCTTTATCTACATAATGCTATCAAAGATTTTCCAATAACTAAGAATGATCTGATGGCTTAAATAATTTCCTAATTAAAAATCAGCACCCAATTTTATAGATTTCAGCATCAAATTCTGGCTTAGAAATATGCATACTACACCTGCCTGTGATCTCTACTCCTTTCCTCATGTGAAGAAATGTCCCTGTGAACCTGAGTATTCTGAGTTTGTCTCTCCCCTTTCTCCATCTAAAAAATTCTGCCAAAATCTGAAACTGGTGATGCTGAACACGTTCTCTAAAGAATTAAAAAACATGGACTCCCAGACTTCTAGCTATAGGGTCTGTACCCTGGAGTGTGGTACTAAGAGCTCCATAGATACCATGYGCTTAGCTTGAACCGGGCTATTTGCATGTTCATGACAATTCAGAAGACYAACTGAACAGGAGCCCACACTTATCACCAATTTGAAGACCAAGCAGATTAGACAGGCATGAAGGAAATGCTGCCAAATTTGATGACATAAATGAGTATGTTCGTTTTTTAAGACCCATCACTACTATTGGGATTACTGTGGCTTTAGTTCTAAGTTAAAACTTGTATCTGGACTTTTGTTTCTGGTTCTGCTATGACATAAAGTCTTTAGTTTTACACTGGCTGTATTGCTGGAAGCGTATATATACAAGTGAAAAGATCTGTAGTTTTCACTGGAGATTCATTTTCTAGTACACACCATGTARCAAAGCCGTCTGTTTTCATTTTCACACTACAATTCTAGTATATTCTTTTGCAGTCACATAGATATCCCCAGTTTCAACATCTCTTTGTTGTTCCTGTAATCGCCATCTTTTCTGTGACCCATATATCCCTGCAAATCAGCAGTCAAGCCGTACTGGGGATGCCGCTGGTGTCTGTGGGCTACCTCTAGCTGAGTGCTCTTTTCACTCTCCTGCAGCGCCAATCAAAAAGGAAAAAAAAATGCATAAACCCACCTGTGTCATCTTCACAGCTGAGTAAATGAGAACTTTTCTTCTAAATCTGGCATTAAAATCACAATCTTAATCATAACATTTGTAATAACATCCTACAATCTGGAATTACCACTCTTACWGTGGTGAAGAGAAAGATGATAGGGTTATAAAGTATAGCAAGGATTTTAAAGGTAAACTTTGTACTCAGTTGTGAGCTGGATTTTACTGTGATTTCTAAAGCATGGTAACAGAAAGGAAATACAGAMGCATATAAAGAATTAAAGGTGGGTTAATACTTAGAGAATACATGGGCCCTGMACGTTGCTCATGGGAGCTGGTTGATGCTGAGCATCTCTGTTATTGTGTTGGTAGAAAAAAATGATTTCAAGGTCAAGTGAAATAATTACATTGGGCAGTGAGGAGGGAGGTGTGGATTATCACTTCAGCCTGYCCAAACACTGAAAACAAAAATGTGTCTTTCTCACAGGTCCTCACATGTGTAAGGATTTCATAGGAAAGATTTACTTGCTAAGATGCCAAAAAGCATGTCTTTAACTTAAACCTCCAAGGTTATATGCTCACTCTTCATGTAAAAGACAKGTACACCTGAAACTTCCTACCTATTAGCAGATTGTAATTCCRAAGACAAATATGAGTATAGACTGTATCACATTTTTAGCCTTAATTTTGATTAATTTTTCTCCTGAAAGGTTGGCTGCAATCATCAGTGACTAATAAGAGATGAAGCAGTACTGATATAAAACCATGTACAAGCTAGAGAAGTATAGAAAAAAGAGTAATATAAAACAACAATAAAAACTGGACCGGATATACTCACTCATCACTAGACATGTTACATGATTAATCACTTGTCCTCRTTGTAACAACGAAGCCAGGAAATCCACAAAACCTCAGTATGTATGTAATAGTGCATTTCTAGCTGACAAATTACAGCTATCAAGCTACAGAAAGAAGCATGCAGTACATTTACTATAATTTAACATACTGACATTCCCTGAAACCTGGCAATGATTGCTAACCTATAAGCCCATAGGATCAAAACTGCATATTTCAGTGAAAATTCTAGTGTTCATCATTTACATGAGATTCAGACAGAAAGACCAAGATGGCTTTGGGCAACCTGCATTAAGTAGTTCATCCTGAAGGTGCTTATGATAGTCTGGCTAGGCCAACACATCCATTCCTAACCATTAAAAACAGAGTAAATGTTATAAACAGGTTGTGGTGGCATTACCTGGAGCCAAAGCACAAGCCTGGCCGCATTTCATGTCAAACCACTGACCAGTCCTACTGCCGTTTGGAAAGTATGGCTGACATCCGACTGTGAGGTTCACCAAACCACTGGCAGAAGAGCGGTTATGCTGCTCTCTTCAAAACATTTTTGTGGCTTTCTTGAGAACACAATATTTGTCAGGTGAGTAGAACAGCTAGGATGGTTTTATCTTCTTAAAACAATTATCTGAGCTTCGGTACCATTCTGGGGCCTCCTTTCTGCTCAGCTGTATATAAAGTATGTGAGGAACTACCCTCTAGCTTAGAGGAGGTGCAGGGATCAAAACATATTTTAATGCTAACAAGGGGCATTTTTAGTCTTAACTTCTGTATAATAAGTAGTGAATATCATCCAGTTATTTATATAACTCTACTTCCAGCATTTTCTACTTTTTTTCTCCGATCATAACTTATGWAAAATTTTAACCCTTAAGCCATAATCCTGTGGCAATCCATAATCAATCAATAATTTCCTAATGGGAGAGTATTGCAATCCTGAAAATGGTTACTTTGGTTCTTCACAAGAGGTCGTTCGTTAGCTCCTGAATAAACTATGTGCATCTCAATTAATCCATGACCAGCTCCTAACATGCCTGTCAACATCCAGCTTGTTCTCTGCTCCTGACCWGTTTCCCTGGAGCTTCAACAGTCAGATGCAGCTCGGCAGAAGACTTGTCCTTTACATGGTGGAGAGAGGGAGATGATTCCCACCAGCTCCCCGCACAGAGGGCAGTAAGAACCACCCAGTTTCACAGGAAGAGAAACTAAGCAGCACAATGGAGACTTACCCAAAAGCTGGGGCCCCGTGCTGGAACTGTGTAGCGAACACCCTTATTCCAGTAAGGGCACAATGTTTTAGAGATCGTGCACCTCACTGCAGTCTTTACTGCTCTGCCTTTAGTAGCAATATTATGTATTAAGAAAAGGATATGAGGTAAGATAGCATGAGATGGAACTTCAGACACTTGCATTTGCCATGTTTCCTTTGAAAATTCCTAAACTTCCTGGCCACCACCTTGAAGGTAACTCATCAGCTGGAACAGAGGAAGAGGGAGACATTTCATCATTATAATCTACCAAGGAAAGATTTTCTAAACTATGAGTCAGGTACTCACCAAGATGACTGGCTTCAAAACTACAAGGACTTCTCTACAAACAATCAGTCAGTTTGGGACTCCCATTGCCTTCTGGTTTCTGGGTTTGCCAGAACAGAAACACAACACATTTTCAAACTTTTCTTAGGAAAGAAACTGAAGTTCTAAAATCTTTGTTTGATTAGATTTGGAAGTGTAAGGAAAAGCTAAGTTTTGTGGGATCTGGCAAAATACACTTCCAAACGTCAAAACTTGGGATCACTATTCCATTTTACAGAGGGGAAATCAGGGGTCATAAGGGGCACAATTAGCCTTGCGTCAAATCAAGGYATTGCCAGCGCTAGCTACTGGACCCAAATACACAGGCAAAGAGGAAATAAAGCACTACAAGTCTCACGTATCTTCTTGTTTTCTCTTCTGAGACAGCAATCTATACTGATTTTTATTGTTCAGGTGGCGTAGTTTATTGTGCACGTTTAACTAAAAAGGGAGAGGCTGAGCAGCAGAGGGAAAGGCTGTCTGCTTGACTTTTCCTGGCTGCTTCGATCCTGCACAGGCTGTCTCTTCCTGAAGGAGATTTCRCTTTCTCTGAGAGTATCTGAGCACCTTCAGGGTTGGAGAAATTTCTGGAGTACAGGACCTGAGGTTTGGAGACCTTTAGGAGCAGTGGAGAGCAGCCTTGAAGCCCAGTTGGAGAAGTGAAAGGCAGAAGGAATTCCAGSGGCAATACCCAGGAGGCTGTGTGGGGTTAGCGCAAGCCACAGAGCCTGCTGAAGGTTGCTGGGTTGGGAAGGAGGTCCAGAGAAAAAGTCTCACYCAGCAAGGACATCACAGGCAAGAGGAAAGGAAATCTTTAAAACTTTATCTAAYCTTTCTCATCCAGAAAGTTTTTCAAGGTTTTTCCTCTATTTTAAAGAATTATTTTCTCCTACTTTGTGTGTTGGTACTTTAATGAAACCTAGCTTTAGAGACTGGAAGCTGCTAGCACATGTTAATATGTTGACTTCACAGGAAAAGAAATGAGGCAAGTCCCAGGTGCTGTCAAATTCAGTGTACCTGCACAGTACAAGACACAGTATTTTACTAAAATCTTACTTGCCAAGGAAATTCTCTGTCCCCATATGCACAGCAACTTAGTTATACCCAGAAGCAAGCAAAATACAATGGAAATCATATTACTGCAATGATTCCTGCTTCCAATATTGTTGGCATGGTATTCAGTATCAGTATCACACTCGCACAGCAACGCAGCTCTGCAGTACCCATCGGGAATTCACAGTCAAGAATTGTCGTCTTTTTTTTTTTTTTTTTTTTTTTGGTAATGTGACAAACGCTTCCAAAAATGCTGTGACCATACTGTGCCTCACTTCTTAACATCTTGAGATTGAGTTATTACAGAAACTGCAGATATTAAAACAGACATTGAATTTATGACATTACTGGGTGTTTGAACACTGGACTTGCAAACAGAAGATAGCAGTAGGAAATTAATTTGTGTTCAAATTAACTGAGCTGCCAGGGTCAGGACATTAGTATGACCACTGTTCATTCTCCTCCTTTTTCTCTGTGCTAATTAGATATAATTATCTGAGCCTTAGCCATAGTGCATTTCCAGTCTAGTTATCTACAAAAAAAAGGGGGGGGGGGGGAAAGAAAAAGAAAAATCACATTTTAGGAGAGAAAATTACAAACGAATGATGGAAACAACCCTTCTTTTGCTGATTTACGTACTAAGGGTTATTTCTCTAATTAATCTAAAATACTCATCCAGTGTAATTTGGATGACTGCAGCAAGGATGACTTCTTAACGAACTTAAATTTTCTCTTAATGTTTGCTGAAAGCTAATACACTAAAAAATAAAGTCAGTCAAATTTTAGGCACAGCAACTACAAGTTAGGCACATAGCATAAACAGCAGGATTCCAAAATTTAAAGGGGGGGGGAAGCTCAAAAAATAATTTTAAACAGAAATTATCATTAATTCTTTTCTAAAACATGTCTCTAAGAGCCTCTCAAAGGCACTTTGATCACACTGAAGAGGGCCCTCCAGACTCCTTGGGGAATTTCCAATACCCACCTCTTTATTTTCTCAGGCAGTCACAGAAAAAGAGGTTTTGCTGAAGATGCCAATGTGTACAAGGCTAGCTAGGATGTCTCAAGCTTAACTTTTTCATGACTCTCACCACCCTGAAGAYACAATCTTCACCCACCAGGTTATAGCATTAAATTGGGACATAAACCAGTTACATCCCAAAGTTCCTAAGCCAACAGCATCTAAAAAGGGCATTTCCTGTTGTGGCAGAAACATTAAGTAAACATCTTGCAACCTTGTGGGAGTTACCTTGGAAGCTCTCTTGTGCACAGTGACTTTAAGCTCCAGTGTGCTTACTAAATGTAAAATCTCACTCTTCTCTAATACACATTGCATAACATACTTTAAAGAGGTCTATTTAACAGGACAGTTGACTATTGCCGTTTCTCTGGAAATAACTTCTTTAAACAATTATGCCGGGATGAACTTCCTCCACAGTTCATTTTCCAGAGAGTCATATTCTACTTTCCAAAAGAAGCATTATGTATCTCTTCTAACTCTCCAATATGCAGGGTGAGGGGATGGTTCTTCATTGTATTTCTGTCCATATTGTATTAGTATTTTTTGGAGGATCACAAGTAGTATGACTGAGTTTATGTGGTTAATCAATTCAGTTGTAGCATCTGCTCAGAGCACAATATGATGAAAACGTATCTTTCTCAGAAACAGAGAAATTGAGAATTGTGTCCACTGTTTCTTATTAATCATTACCATGTAAATTGAGACCTGATGTAAGTGGGTGAGACTACTGGGACTTTTCCAGCATTCACAAGGAATGAATTTTGTCCTGCTTGTGCCTAGAAGCAACTGTCATGCAGCACTCCAAATATACCTCCACCTGAATAACGCAGTATCTTAAATTTACATTATACTTCAGTATCAGCTTAAAAGTTACTTTCAGATCAGCATAAAATCTAAGGGTTTTGCAAGCAATAAGCTGAGTTCCAAACCAAAGCAACCACAGATTACTTTCCTTCAGGAGTGAAAAACTCAGCCAAAAGCAAGTTTGGTTCTTCACTGCTTGATGATTTCTGGTAGGCAGCCTTATTCCATAATCTCCCAACTGAGAAGACTTCCCTTATTGGTTTTAACCACTTCCGCCCACCAAGAACAAGAAGGCCAGAAGTCACATCAGGACAACAGAGCAGGGTCAGGAAAGAAGCAGAAGGCAACAGCCATGCTACAAATTGGGCAAGGGACAGAAGTAAGCAGAAACCAGTAATGGCCACAAAGAAAGTGTGGGATGAGACTTAGAGGTTACAGGAGGTGGAGACTGTAAAAATACGAGATTTGTAGTAAGTGTGCTACTGCAACAGATGGAAGAAAAAAATACATTATCACACTATTTCACTCTGTATATTCATCTTATTCCTGGCTGTAACATTGGTACTTCAGGAAACCACGCTAGGTCACCTACACAAGTGTTCTCTTTTGGCCCTTCTCCTCACCCCCCCACAAATAATAATACTAAAAAACTCTTTCACAATACTAGGAGCAGCAGCATTCACTTTAGGAAGAATGGAGGCAAGATACTCAATTATTCTGGCTACGTGAAGGCCCCAGTTTCAATCTTCGTAACTCCTGTGGAAAGGTGTCACGTGCTCATGGACTAGATAACCAATACCTTCACCACAGACACTAGTCTCATGCTTGTCATGGTTAGTTCCCTTGCCCCAAATAGTCACACAATTTGTGGTTTGCCTTAACAGCAGGGGAAGAGGCAGCATTTGATTAACCTAGTATTCAATAAATAACCAGCAAGGTTAGTGTTCAAGGCAGATTTCTTCAGCCTCAGCATGACTCATTTTCCCTAGCCAGCTTCCAGTCGGAGGCTTGGAGCAGTAACCAGCAAGGAATTCAGTCACACCAGAAGCTCAGGCTATGGACAGGGAGGAAGGTATGGGCAAAGGAAGCAGGAGATGGAGTAACGCATATGTTGGGGGAGGGCTATGGAACAGCTGGAGATTCAACTCTTAATTTCATGCGCCAAGGTTAAACAAAGTGCATGGATACTGTTTTGTGGTTGAATAAAGTCAGCCAGAAACAGACTGTCAAAAGAAAGAAAAAAAAATCCAGGCAGGAAGAAAAAAGCTCAAGTAATCTTCCGGAGGCATATATCCTTCTTAACAAAAATCTTTTTTCTTTTTTTTCTTTTTTTTTTGCCCCCAAACACACCACTTCATTTTTTTTCTTTTGGCTGTACAATATTTTAGTTAAATGTTTGCCTACAGTTAGCAAACATTTTCTACATGATCAAACCTTAAGTATTACTCAGACACAAAAGTCTTCTAAATTGATATCTCAATGGTACAAAAGAATGGTCCTTTTTGACAAATACATAGAATAACAACCTCCATTAAGCAGATAATACAAAAATAAAGATTCATGAAGAATCACAGAATCATAGAATCAGTAAGGTTGGAAGGGACCTCTGGAGATCATCTAGTCCAACCTCCCTGCTCAGTAGGGTCACCTAGAGCATGGTAGACAGGGTTGCATCCAGGCAGGCCTTGAAGATCTCCAGAGAAGGAGACTCCACAACCTCTCTGGGCAACCTGGTCCAGTGCTCCGTCACTCTCACAGTGAAGAAATTCCCCCTCACACTCAGGCAGAACTTCCTGTGCTTCAGTTTCTGCCCATTGCCTCTTGTCCTGTCACACGGGGCAACTGAAAAGAGTTTGTCCCCGTCCCCTTGACACCCTCCCTTCAGGTACTTGTACACACTGATAAGATCCCCCCCCTCAGTCTTCTCTTCCCCAGGCTGAAGAGGCCCAGCTCTCACAGCCGTTCCTCATAGGGCAGGTGCTCCAGCCCTCTGATCATCCTCATAGCCCTACGCTGGACTCTCTCCAGTAGCTCCATGTCTCTCTTGGGCTGGGGAGCCCAGAACTGGACACAGGACTCGAGATGAGGCCTCAGCAGGGCTGAGTAGAGKGGCAGGATCACCTCCCTCSACCTGMTGGCAACACTCTTCCTAATGCACCCCAGGAGACCATTGGCTTTCTTGGCCACAAGGGCACATTGGTGGCTCATGGTCAACCTGTCACCCACCAGCACTCCCAGGTCCTTCTTGGCAGCTTCTTGGCTGCTCTCCATCAGGTCAGCCCCCAGCCTGTACTGGTGCCTACGGTTTTTCCTCCCTAGGTGCAGGACTCTGCACTTGCGCTTGTTGAACCTCAGGAGGTTCCTCTCTGCCCAACTCTCCAGCCTGTCCAGCTCTCTCTGAATGGCAGCACAGCTCTCTGGTGTATCAGCCACTCCTCCCAGCTTGGGATCATCTGCAAACTTGCTGAGGAGGCACTCTGTTCCCTCATCCAGATCACTGATGAAGAAGTTGAACAGGATGGGACCCAGTCTTGAGCCCTGGGGGATGCCACTAGCCACAGGCCTCCAAGTGGACTCCACGCCACTGACGACAACCCTCTGAGCTCTGCCTTTCAGCCACTTCTCAATCCACCTCACTGTCCACTTGTCTAACCCACACTTCCTGAGCTTCTCTAGGAGGATGTTATGAGAGACAGTGTCAAAAGCCTTGCTGAAGCCAAGGCAGACAACGTCCACTGCTCTCCCCTGATCTACCCAGCCAGTCATTCCATCCTAGAAGGCTATCAGATTGGTTAAGCAGGATTTCCCCTTGGTGAATCCATGCTGGCTACTCTTGATCACCTTCTTTTCCTCCATATGCCTGTGGATGGCATCCAGAATGAGCTGTTCCATCACCTTTCCAGGGATGGAGGTGAGGTTGACTGGCCTAGAGTTGCCTGGGTCCTCCTTCTTGCCCTTCTTGAAGACTGGAGTGACACTGGCTTTCTTCCGGTCCTCAGGCACCTCTCCAGGTCTCCAGGACCTTTCCAAGATGATGGAGAGCGGCCTGGCAACAACATCCGCCAGCTCCCTCCGTACCCGTGGGTGCATCCCATCTGGGCCCATGGATTTGTGGATGTCTAGCCTGCCCAGAAGGTCTCTAATSCTATCCTCCTCAACCAAAGGAAAGTCTTCCCTTCTCTGGACTTTCTCCCTCACATCMAGGKTGCAGGATTCCTGAGGGCTGCCCTTAGCAGTGAAGACTGAAGCAAAGAAGGCAYTCAGYAATTCTGCCTTCTCYGTAKCCCTTGTCACCAGGGCYCCCACCCCATTCAGWAGCRGGCCCACRTTTTCCCTAGTCCTCCTCTTGCTGCTGATGTATTTGCAGAAGCCCTTCCTGTTGTCCTTGACATCCCTTGCCAGACTCAATTCCAGCTGGGCCTTAGCCTTCCTCGCAGCATCTCTAARTGCTCTGACTGCATTCCTATAATTCTCCCAAGTAGCCTGTCCCCTCTTCCACATTCTGTGTACTTTCTTCTTCTCTCTGAATTTGGCCAAGAGCTCCTTGCTCACCCATGCAGGTCTCCTGCCCCTTTTGCTGCGCTTGTTACTCATAGGGATGTACCACTCTTGAGCTTGGAGGAAGTGATGTTTGAATACTAGCCAGCTCTCCTGGACCCCCCTTYCTTCTAGGGCCTTAACCCATGGGATTCCTCCGATTAGGTCTCTGAAGAGCCCAAAGCCCGCTCTCCTGAAGTCCAGGGATGCAGCCCTGCTTGTTGCCTTACTTCTTTCCTGCCAGATCCTGAACTCCACCATCTCGTGGTCACTGCAGCCAAGGCTGTCCCCAACCTTCACATCTTTAACCAGTCCCTCTCTGTTGGTAAGGACAAGGTCCAGCAGGACACCCTTACTCATAGGCTCCGCCACCATTTGCGACAAGAAGTTATCATCAATGCATTGCAGGAGCCTCCTGGACTGCTTGTGCCTTGCTGTGTACTCCTCCAGCAGATGTCAGGGTGGTTGGAGTCCCCCATGACAACTGGGGCCTGTGATCCTGAGGCTACCTCCAGCTGTCTGTAGAAGGCCTCATCAACTTTCTCTTCCTGGTCAGGTGACCTGTACTAGACACCCACAACAGAGTCCCCCATGCTAGCCTGCCCTTTGATCTTTACCCGTAAGCTCTCAACTGCCTCCTCCTCCTCCCTGCCTAGGCAGAGCTCGATGCATTCCAGTTGCTCTCTCACATAAAGAGCAACTCCACCACTTCGCCTTCCTGGCCTGTCTCTCCTAAAAAGCACGTATCCGTCCATGGCAGCGTTCCAGTCATGTGAGCTATCCCACCATGTCTCCGTGATTGCAACGAGATCATGGCCCTGCGATCGCACACAGATTTCCAGCTCCTCCTGTTTGTTCCCCATGCTGCGTGCATTGGTGTACAGGCATTTCAAAGAGGTGGTCATGCCTGCAGGTTTCCCAGGAAGGGTGTACGGGGGTTGCCCATAGCCATGTCCCAAACCCACATCCCCAGCTGCATGCACCCATTGGAGGCCCCCCAACCCAACTTGTGTTTTGTTGTCTACCCTTTCTCTATGATACACCCCCCCMCACACCTAGTTTAAAGCCCTCTTTACTAGGCTGGCCAGCCTGTTTRCAAATGCAAATGTGCCCCACTTGGTGAGGTGAATCCCCTCTCTCCCCACCAGTTGTCCGTCTTCAAACAATGTTCCATGGTCATAGAATCCAAAACCCTGTTGCCAACACCAACGGCACAGCCAGAGAATTTGGTACAGCTACTGGTTTAAAAATAACTTTTAACAAAAAAAATCCTAATTCTTGAAATGAAACCCTGCTGAAATTATTAGTCTGCAGCACAGTTGTATCCATGTTTTGAATTACATTTGCAATAACAGTTTAACCTAAAATCTTAGAAACTGTACACAATCGTAATGTTGATCAAAGATGTTGTGGTACTTGACAATTTGTTGCCTGGTAAGCCTAGGTTCCTGAATGTACTGCACAAGACACCAAACCACCTCAGGATTTTAAATAAGCTTGTGAAACTTTGTGTTTCATACAACACAATATTTCACAATATTTCTGTTAGCAGTATCATTTTGTATTTATCCAGAAGACTCCAAAGCTGGCTTTTATGCTGATATCCCAAACAGTATACCACGTGCTGACGACTAACCTCACTCCACATGGAAATGGCAATAGCTGGGGGAACTAAGCCAGTCTCCCTGACCTGGCTTTCAGGCAAGACACATCATGTCCAGTCATTAAGTATAAGAGAGATTTATGCAGACGAGTTATTATTATCTTAGACTGAGTTGTTGTAATAGATCTCTTGCCTAATCTCTCCTTACAGAATCCACAAATTCTTTACTTCACATGACCATAACGCTAGTTCTACCTTCCAACTTAAAGACGGTAAAAGTGTTCTAACRTCGTTCCCAGATGCTAATTTAACCCTGTAAAAAGTATGCCAACTGCTGATGCATTAGCACTATTTACTATACGATTCTTCAAGTTCCTTCACACAGTCACTGACAAAGGCCAATCTTAGTTGCTAGAGCTGAAAAGAAAAATATTCTAAGAATTTACAAGAAATGACAGTTCTCTTGAAGCCAGTGAAATGTGTTTTTATTTAAGCCACTGCTAAAACAAGGACAAATTTAGTGCAACCTGGGGTTCATAATCTGAAAACTGAATATACTGTTAAATTACTAAAATGGCAACACTTATCACCATTATACAGTACAAGACCTTCATATTCATTGAGTACAATTACATAAACATTTACAGTTCTTCAAACTGCTTTTGGTATACAATTGCGTCACCGACTGGGCTGTGAATTACTGTAACACTGCACAAATAAGCAGAAGTTCCAGCAAATTATAATAAATGTTAGTGTTAAATATTATTCAGACATTACAACAGAACAAAGGCCCTCTAAAACTACAACTCCAGCTATACAATAGGAATGTACAAAGACAGTACAAAATAAAGTGACTACAGTGGCTGGGCTCTGTACTTGCCTCTTCAGAGCTCAAGTACAGTAAAAGCTTGACAGTAGTGGCTCTTGCTGAAAAGCTAGAATTCTTACACTAAAAAGAAGATCATTCCTGAAACTTGTATTTTTCTTTGCAGATCACCTGTGTAAAACTTTCTTTTTGAGCTGGTGACAGTGTTTACTATGTACTGTGTTCCCATCTCCAACAAYGTGCATCTATTTATAGAAAAGGTCCCATACAAAGTTACATTAGAAAATGTAACATTTACTACCTTTGGGAGACCTAATTAGTCTCGGAATGTGTGTGTGTGTGTGTTTTCTTCTTAATTTACACAATCTTTTTAATCTCAAGAACAAAGTTACTATGAAAATTACATTTAAGTACATGGCCGYAGCTTTTTCACATCCGCATTTTGAGACAGCAGATAGTCCTTAATTTTAGCATATGTTTCTGTTCTTATAACGTTAAGGCTTTATGCACATTTTTGTATTATTCATGTACCCCTTTCTCAGTGCTTCAAAGATGTTATGGTCACTTTTAGTGTTGATTTACAGAGGGACTATTTTCAAAGTGCTTTTTCTACAGCACCTTACAAAGCATATCAAAACACTTCCATCATACAGAATAGCAAATGCATATATGAAGTATTTCAGAAAAGGTTGTTTTTCTCGAATAATAAATATTTTTCTCAAACTGGAAATTATATTTCCAAGTCAGGTTTCCCATATATAAAAAAATGCAAGATGAGACAAATTCTATTTTATTATGTTTGTTTATAAAGCAGATTTGTCTGATTTCAACAGGCTGAAAATTGGCCCTTTGTTTTTACAGTTCATCTACACTTCTGTATTTGTGTCTAGGAGTTTTAAATAAACTCAGTAACGGTGTAACTCAAAATTCAGTCCAGCAAAAAATAACTTTCTTACTAATAACAGACAATAATTAGATTTAATCAGTATAATGCTTCCCACAAACTATTGCAATTATTAAATTCTAGTAACAAGTGTGCCAAACTGGTTTAATGTTTTTCCCATTTTCATATCTAACAGAAGAAAAAGGCAAAGCCTAAAGAACACAAATGTAAAACAATTTGTGTAGGAAGCTAGTTTTTGAAAGTAAAGATCAAAGTTTTACAACACTTCTTTCTCCAGTAAATTTGGGAATTCTGCTACATTCCTCAGAAGCTAATAAATCAAAATTCTTCCTTAATATAACACCGATAGAGTTGCATGATGTATTTTATCCAGTCTGAAAAAAACATTCCTTTTCTTAAAAAAAAAAAAAAAAAAAAAAAAAAAAAAAAAAAAAAATCACCATAACCATTTTCTATTTAAGTTTTTATATCATTGTAAGCTTTGGGAATTGCAGTGTTCTGCTTTCCTCCAGAAGAGAGAGGAAAAAAGCAAACCAACTTTATAAAATCTAACATATCAAATATATCAGTGAAAACCTTTCTGATTTTTTAAAACCTATTTATAGATAATTTTGCACATTTATAATGTGCAAAGAGAGAATTTCTCTCTCTCATTTTTGGACGTGTATAGAAACACTATAGTAATTCCACTGTATCTTCATTTCCTGAAATTTCATTTTGGTGGAAATGTAAGCAATCAAACACCAGAGCAAAGTTTAGCCTTGAGGCATGTTCTTAGCATTTTATGTTCTTGTCATTTAAACTTTAAACTTACGTCTGCAAGTACATCATTGCTCTGTTAAACAGAAGATGTTACAAGCAGAAAATGGTTTCAAATTTTTATCTGAAACAAAAGTTGAAATTCAACATTCTCAAAGTCTACATCCTTTAGAAGGAAAAGAAAATARAGAGTGGAAGATAAACAAACAGAAAAAACAAGACAGCTTTTGTAAAACTCTTCAAAATTTGTTACTAGCTCCATCTTCCAAATACAGAAATTAAGAGAATCCCCCTGCTGCCCCTGCCTAGAGGCTCTAAAGATAACTAATTCCTGGTGCTTAAAACATCATATTGCCTACAACGAGGCAAAACAACCTGTGATGTTTTTCATTCTGACTTGTCCCATGCCACATGCAGGTCTTTCAATCAGGGAAATGATACATAAAGGTAAAGTAATGAACTATGAACATAATATAGAATTCTATGTTAAAGATTTAGGTTATGTCCATGTAAATGAGATCTTATACAAATGTATACGTGTGGACACGTGCACATACATACTTTTTTAAAAAAAATCAATTCAGTTTGAAAGATAAACTTTGAGAGGTCCAAGACAGCACTCCCTTTCAAATCCAGATCGCAAACGAAGGACTAAAACATACCGGGTCCCTAAAGAAATACCCTTAATGATCAGTGGGATGTCTTCCTGAAACAAAGACATTGCACAAGGAGAGTGCGATTGAGTTCACCAGTGTGATGTCTCATAGTAATTTTGGGGCTGGGTGGGGAGGATCAGAATTGTATATATTCCACAAAAATTCATAAAGAGATTTATGGACTCCATTTTTCAGGGTCTGATCCCAAGCCAGGAGACTTGCACACCTATCAACAGTATATTTTTCTTTGAAAGAGCTATTAAAATTCTTTTGTTCATCCAAAATAAATGAGACTCCATGATTCTCTTGCAAGTGATATGAAAACTTGCATGAAGTGGCAACACTAAATACCAGCAAGTGCCTTTTTCTCTCAAAGGACATATAAAAAAAATCCCAAAGCACTTTCAAACCACAAAATATGTCCCACTCTAATGGAAATGCAGGTCAGCAGCACTGGTACAGTGGTACACTGTACACCAGCATACACTGGTACAAAACTTAGATCAGACTGCTAAAACAACTTGATTAAAAGTGCCTTAAAGAAAATAGCAAAGGTAGTAAAGAAAAATGAAAAATCAATTTACAGCAATTTTCCCCTTGATGTCTTAATTAACTTTTTCTCTTCACTAACTCTGAAGTGCTCAAAGTAACAAAGTTATCTCTTCAGTGAAGAAAAATTATATATGGAGGCAAAGAAAAATAAGCAGACTAGTCAAAAGATAGCCAATATTCTCATAGGAAGAAAAAGCTGTTTGCTACTTTTAATCTATCAGTGTGTGAAAAAAAACATACAAATTCTTCAGACACACAATTAATGTCACAGAAGTACTTACAAACAAAAAGCTTTAGTAAGAAAAAAAAAGTGATTTAAACTTGATAGGCAAGGTTTAGCAAACCTTGCTGAAGCAAGATTTAGGAAGTTATCTTCAGCTACCCACTCTGCCCTGCTGCCAATAGTTATCCCTCTACAGTAGTCAACAGAAGAGAACATATAGGTGAACCTCGATGATTTTAGTGCAGAATTGCACATAAAGTTAAGCTTGACAAAGGCAACTATGAAGCTAGTATTAAGAGGCTCCTTGGGCACTGTAACAGCTTTCCTCCTGCCAATGCTGCCCATAGGCATGTAACACCTGACAAAGAGCAGTAATTTCTTTAGGGTCTGCAGCAGGATTTTCTAGAGCTCTCCTCATCAGTATTCTTAGTCCCACTGTGAATTTAGCTCACTTCAAAACAGGAAAGAGAGCTACCTTGGCATTGAGGAAATCCCGAATATCACACTGTCACCTCCAAACTACTAGCACAGACAAATATATTTTCATAAACTATTTCAATGGCCTGAACACAGTAGTAAATACAAGTTATGTGTGGGTGGACAACACCGATTACGGACTGGATAAACACATCATGTACACAGTATCACAAAGCACAGGACAGCTAATTTTGACTTTCACCTCAAAGTCTTTTAAATACTGACAATTACTAGAACATTCATCAGTTAAATTTTATATTACATATCTGCAATCTTCTTATCTTCTTTTGAAAGGAGAATGAAGCAAAGAATGTTGCATCTTTGGATTTTTCAGACATTTTCCAGAAGCCAACCAACCAAGTCTTTGGACTTATTTAGGACTTGTTCTCCATCAGATGCCTTCTCTATTATTTCGCAGTACTTCAGCACTGCTTGCAAGAGATCTCCCACTTTCCAATCTCTTTCTCGTAGTCTTCTAGAAAGCTAAAGGAGAAATGGGGGAAAAACAAAACAAAATATTTACACTAGCACATCCTAATTAGGAGTTTTAGAAGTTATTCTTGAAACATTAGCTCATAAGAGAACAACTGCAAGGAGTTAATCATTAATCCCACAGCTATAAAAACAAAAACTTCCTCAAGGATCAAGCACTTCTCTTTAGGGCAGTTTTCACAGAAATTTCTTCTGGAGGGAGCGACATTTTCAAATGATGTGGTGCCACAGGTATGAGGGCTGTGGTTCATCAAGACTGCAGAAAACAGGAAATTCTGAACACAAGATTAAGACATTCGCTACCGCTCCCATCCCAATAATGCACATATAAAAAGACAAAATTCAGTCTTAATAAAAGGATGTGGATTTTGCTTTCACAACATATAGTGTGGTTTGGGTGGCACAGATGCTACCCTCAAAGGAAACAGTGTCTTCAGAGTTAGGAAATTATAGCGTCTTAGGGGAGAGGAAAAGGTGAGGATTAAGTTAAACTACCACTTGGAAGCAGAGGTCAATGTAGCTGAAAACAATTTTTCCCACAGGGGTCCATGTAAGAAACTTTCCTTGACTACGTGTCAGGATCAGCTACATACAGACGAAAGCCTACCCTAAGACTAGTGAATTTGCCATTTTGCCCAAGAGTGATAACTCTCTTGGTTTAAAAGAAAAAAAAATTATTTGAGGCAGCTTTCTGAATAACTGTCAATGCTGCATTTGATAGAGAATTTACACAACATTTACTCTACTTGTTTTTGGAACTGTAGAATTTTATTGCTTTTTATAGTCTTCATCATGATATCCTGTATTAAGTTAAAAAAATCTCAAGGAAAAGTTCAGTAAAATAGATCCCACATCTACCAAATAAATATCGCATAAGGATTCTTCTATTAAACCTGTCAGAATGAGATATGAAATTATAAAAACGAAGATGACAATTTCACTCTGCTTCTTCACATAGGCAATGTTCAGACTACAATAATGTAGATGAAGAAACAGTTAAGAATGGCACAGACAGCAAATATTTTAGTCTGTATTTTTAGTTGGACAAAAGCTCTGCTTTTCTGCTCCTAGAAAATATGTATAAATAGCAATTAACTTCTTACAGAACATACTTGAACAAGCAAAAAACCCAGTCATCTAATCTTATACACAATATATCCTGAATATCGAAACATCTTTTCAGTGTAAAAACCACACATATTCTACATAAGCATATTCCAAAGACAACTGAAATCTGAAATTGTTTCTGTGAAATATCTGTGAAATCTAAAATATACCACAGGAAACAAAAGTTTCATTGTCTACAATGTGGCTATTTTGTAAAGGGTGATTGTTGGTTTAGTTCAAGAAAATGGCAATGAGTCTTATGACAGAAGTTTGGCTAATGTCCAAAGACTCGTTTAGTCAAATACAGTACACTTTTTGTCTATTTTTACAAATCGTATTAGAAGATAACACCATCATGATAAGATCCACAGACCTAGTTTCACTAATCTTGCTTTTAATTTAGAGTTCAAGGATCAGTCTATTTCCTTTTCTGACTGATCTGTTTCCTACTCTCAAGACAAGTGAAACATTGAAGTTCACTCAAAACAAACCAGAATTTCTAAAATAACTAAACATGATCGGATTTAAAATTATCTATGTATACCTATACATTTATATTTATTTATTTTAATCCAGGCACTTGCATATCCAAGCTGCCGGGCTTTGTGAAGGAGTCAAGAACCATCTATTTTAATCTATGAGCCTCTTGTTTTAGATCCTCAGTGTATTTCCCTTCATACATTAGGATTCATGTTATGCTCAGCAAGGCAGAAAGAAGCTGAATACCTGAGTAAAACTTCATACTGAGTTTCAGCAATTGCCTGATATACACTAGAAGTACTTTTGTCTTTTATACAGGATCATCATATTAGAGGCTCATTATGATACTGTGATGAGCTAGCATAAGCTTTTCTTCTCTTCTGGAACCTTCTATCTGCTTATAGTGAAAATTCTTGTTTTTAATGTGATCTAAAGCTCTGACTCATTCCCCACATTGCTTAGGAACCTTATCAAAGCACCTATGAGATGATCTAAAAAAATCCTTTAGTTAGAGAGAGAGATCAGCATCTGTAAGGTCAATTAAACTTTCTGTTAGGCTGCAGCGCCCTCTGGAGGTGCCTGTCTTTACTCCTTAAGGAACTGAAAATGACTGTTCCTAATTCTAGAATCTCAGTTTGGCCAGAGTTCACTGGGCTCAGTCTGGGACTAGCTGCAAGACTTAGCTTGTACTACTCAGTATCTCATTACAGCCCTGAAAGAACTGTATTTTCAAAATAATCTCCTTATAAAGTTCCAAAAATCCTTTCAGAAAGTCCTCATTCTTTCAATTTTACATCTGACAAATTGTTTTTACATTTTTACTTCAAAAAAAGTGGTACCTATGCATGTCCTAACTTTCCTACACGAGGTCATTCAAACACAAATAGTGTTCCAAAGCTTGTGTACATAGCTTCGAATCCCAAGAAATGGTGAAAGATGTGGAGTCAGAGTAACATGACAGGTAAAGTTCTGGTGTTCGGCAATTTTTAGGCATAAATTCCACAAAGTGAACAAGGACACAAATATGTATTACACATTCTGACTGGGAAATCAAATAGAATGAAAACAATAAAAACAGGTAAYCCTTCCTTGCCTCCAAAAGGGAGCAAGATATGTACATGTACACACATACCCAAGAGGATCAACTTCTTTCTTTAAGATTTTCTGGACTGTGTGACTATTGCCTGCCTGAAGGTCTTATGTTTTATCTTTAGCTGTCAACTAAGTACCAATTTTTGACTGATGTCAAAGTGTCAGGTAGAAAAATATTACAATTTTTAAGAGTGATTGCACACCAGACACTTCTGTTCTCCCAAGTGCTCTTATTAGGGTAGCTGGAAACAATTTCAGATACACAGGTAGCTAACAGCATTCGTTCTAAACATCTTTAGGCATTAACTCAAACAGTAGCATCCGAATTTTGAAATCTATTGAGGTCAGACCTGGCAGAAGAACTGGGGGGGAGGGGACACCTGCCATCTATTTTTCGTCCAACATGTTATATATACTACAAGATTAGATACTAGTCACAAGGAAGTTTACTACTAACATGTATGAGTCCTAACACTATTTTACCTGAATGTTTGCAACACTGCAATTCACACAGAGCAAGTGCAAAGTGGACAGATCTACAGATGAAGACAAAACCAGACTCACAAGGAGAATGAGCGTGGTTGCTAAGGAAGACTCATTCATATCAAAAGAATGGAAACGGACTTCAGAGACCTCTTGGTCAGGCATATAAGAAAATAAAAAGTGAAGCATTTCCTTCCTTATTTTAGACTCTTACATGTTACTTCTCTGTTACTATTTGAATAGAAAGATTAAACCCAATATCTCCAAATAAAATCAGAAATAGAACAAAAAACAGTATTCTCAACAAATTCCCTTTAGTTTATGAAGGCATGAAGTCCACCATAAATAACAATGTATCACAGACACATTTCTGAAATAATTCTAAGTCAAATGCATACCAAACTCCAGAAAAGAAGAACAGAGGGACATATTCCAACATGCCTCTAAGTATTTCCCACTTTTCTGGGCTACTTTAAATAAGAATGCAAGACTTCCTACTCTTACGTTTGAATATATACAGTTGCACAAAGGAAATCCAAAACTAGCATTATTTTCTGGCCTCTCTACAGCCAAAAAGGCAGAAGGCACTCTTAAGACAATTCAGCCCAGGTAAGCTCCGAACTGACCTCCAGAGATAGCTTTCACACTCCATTAACACAAGTCTACAGTAACTAAGTACCTTAGGTGCACACATTCACTTCACTAAATTTTCTRTTTAATAATACTGACCTCTACTTCCCTATTGCTCCTAGAATAATGATTCAAGCTTTGAAAAGCAYCTAGTTGAAGTCTCAAAACTATTTTTCTGAACTAAAGGCAAGCTTTTCCTTTCTTAGGTACTAATACACACCTCAAATTGTTTGTCAAGATATTTGTTATAAAATACATACTAATCACATCACATTAAGTCATTTTTTACCCTTCTTCATTTGTTAACACATCACAATACAGTATCTGATAGCAATCTCATACTTAGAGACAATGTCCACATATCTGTTATACTAGTTTTTTAGTAGCTAAGTATAAAATCATATTTCACAGGCCTACCAAAAACTGGAATCCTGCTTGCAAAAGTCATAAAGTTAGAAGATTCAGAAGACGTCAAATGTAATAAATGCCAGATTATTATGTGCAGCTTGGTGTGTAGTCACATAAAGGAATGAATTCTACAATTTTACAGGAACAAAAATTTTCTATCCCGTATTTGTGATAGAAATATCTCCAAGTCAGTTTGTATGACAAAATTTTGGCTCTTCCTGAAGTGACACAAATTGCTGAAAATTCTTTAACTTCTTTTAAGCTCCACTTTCTCTTTCATCATATATTAAATTCAATCTACAAAACCAAAATAAACACTCCTAAAAATGAAATAGTTTTTTGAGCTGTCTTAATAGTTTTGGTTGAAATTGCTTGCAGAATAAAAACATACTTAATCAAAATTTAATTAGAAGCTAAAATTTATTCTGCTAAGAAAATGTATATTTGCTAGGAAAAAAAAGAGACAGAACATCAGAATATCAAAAATTCACTTGCATGAACAAGTTCAGAAATGATAAGATTCAATTTATAGACAATTAAAGGAAACACAGAGTGAACATTGCTTCAAAGAAATTCATTTTTTCACTAAACAAGAACATTGTGTCTTTTTTGGAATAAGCCAAAGAAAACAAGTTGTGAAACAAGATATTAAAACTGAGTTAACAGTATATTTTAATTAACACTTATTTACAGTACATGCACAGACCAACAGGCTTATTCCACTCTGACTTCTCAGGATGTAAATAATTGTTTTCCTCAACAGCAAATTTTTCTTTATCAGTGTGCAGCAAACATAGTAGAAAGAGCTGATGTATCCGAGCAAGTCACAATTAAGACACAATTACAATAGCAAATCCTCTTCTCCCCACCCCCTAAATCCCAAGTACTTACAAAGACAAATTCCTTTGTAGCAGTGTTACGAAAATGAAGGTCAGACACCTCTGTTTCAGAAGCTGCCAGCCACTGGAGTACTGCTCTGAGCTGGGGATCCACTATATTCGGTTCCAGATCAATATTCACTATTGCTAATGTCTTTCTTATTTGCTCCATACCTAACATTAAAAATAAAATAATCAAATTTACAGGTCCAAACTGTCTTAAAAGAATGGTTATGCATCACTATTAGACTATTTTATCTTAAATATTTCATTTTAGAATATATTGAAGGGCAAAAAACATCTAGGTCTGAAACATTCTGTTCTTTTGTGCTAGAAGGGTTTATCCCATTTGCAACCAAATGTAAACATATCTGAAGATTAAAAAGCATCCAATCTTTAATGTAAGATTCAGGACTTTTGGTGGAAGACAGTATTTTTCCAGAGCCCTAAAATCTAATATATTAYAGAAGAATAAACCAATTATAAAAATTAGTGATACTTACTGGATAGAAAACATTGTGGCAATATATCTATATAATCACTCAAAAAACATGATACATTTTTCATTTTTACAAAATAGTTATGCATTTGGGAATAACAAGGCTTTGTCTCAAACTATTTACTGAACAACATACAGCTACCTGAGAGAAAATCAAACTAGCTACTGACATAACCAGATCTTCCAAATGTACAGCACCATATACAAAGGTTTTCTACTCATAATGCAATTTAAATGGTCCTATGACAACAGTAATCTGAAATGATCTTTTCAAATGAATAGTGAGATGGTGCACAGTTAAACTGTTATAATTTCACTAGAAGTATTTTGCAAGAAATCCACAACACAGTATGAAGCAGTCTGTTGCACTCCAGAAGACACTTTACTTGTGTAGAGAAATAAATTCAAGCACCATTTTACTCAAACAATTTAGGTGCATTCAAAAAATCCTAGAAATGTTTCAAGTCAACAACCACCAACAGAAAGCAACATTATACTGAAAACCTAGATGAAGTCTACAGAGCAGAAATCATGTTTATTATAGTTATTTTTACTATGAAAAAAAAAGGTATTCAGTAATTTAGTTAATTTCCCTATACCCTCACAAATTCCAAATGGTCAGTGAGACTGGATTACAAAAGTTAAGTGTGGTTCAAATTCCATGCTCTTCTAGAAGTTAAAAATGCATCTTTTTGCCTACATCAAAACTGAAGATGTGCAAAAAGACTTAATTTCCTCTCTAATTAGGTAAAGGAGGTTTACTGAAACTCTGATTATTTCATCTTCAGAATATACCCAACACAAAAAACAGCTATGTTACAAATTGGTCTAACATTAGCTCATCTTTAAACCAAACTCATGCTGAGAGGCTGAGACATAAACAAGGCACTACCTATTCAGCCTGTCCTCGTTTGAGAGCGAGCTGCCAAAGGTTGTTGCCTTAGGCTGGAACCCACGTGGAGTTCCCTTTAAAACCAGCAGGCGTTCAAAAGCTTCTAGATAAAACCTATTTTATACTTCACTGAAAAGAAACAGAGTATCACAAACATATCAAACCCAAGTTGTCTCATTTGTTTCTCAAGACTGCTCTTACCAAAGCTAATATGGCTAATTATAACATCATCTTTAGTGTCTTGAGAATAGTCAAGTCATGCAGTTACGTTGCTGTAGCTCATATTAAGCATTTTCTAGAGAGATTTTTCCACACATACAAATTTATACTTTCAACAAGCAGGTCAGCGTTCATTACCTTAAGAACATTGTGTTAGCTGAGCACCACAGTGACAAGCATTTCCAATAGGCTATAAATATCAAAGTATTAAGAAGTGTTCATAGAGTACTAATATATGAATATCTTCCAACTCTTGACTGACATGAATTATAACAGATAATACAGTTGCCACCTTGTTTTGCAGACTAAAAATCAAGAACAATAATGTAGAATGCACAAGTCAAGAACAACCACCTACGCTGGAACTAATACTACCTTCTACAGCATCCTTGGAGTCTTCATCTTTATCTTCCGTTCCATCACTATTTTAAAAGTGAAACAAAAATTTTAACACAATCCGCTATATGCACAGTAAGTGTAATCAATCCTAAGACTGTAAGGAAGGTCAATCAGTAAAGGGCATGAAGATCCTAACAGAATTAAGGAATGACCATGAAAAGAAGCTTTGCTTCTCACACTATTTCATGTTATAAGTGAACTTGTCACTAAGTTTACAATATTTGCTCTTCAGGGAAGAAAGGCAAGGAGAGAAATAGAAGAGCGTTAAGAAGAAAGATATTATAATATGAAGACATTTTAAAATAAGACAAAGCCTTTGTTTTTAATTAAGGAGGACAGTTTAGTTTTGCTTTACATGTGAAAAGAACAGTCTTAGGTCAGAGTTATGAACGGCTATAGGTTATTCAAAGCTGTATGCCACAAGTGCTACACAGAATCAATTATCAAGCAATTTTGGAAGTTTCTACAAGCTAAAAGAAAATAAAAACAGAAATCCCATAGGATGCAGTCTCTAGTTTGCATGAAAAAGTAAATCTAAAGACTTGTAAAATCAYAAGCAAAAACATGCATGAAAGGGACCCCTCATTTCGCAAGCAGACTGCAGAACATCAGTTTAGCACAGCAGAATTTATCCAATCAGTATGGATTAATTAATGAAAAAAATCATATTGTGATTAAATGAGAAGAATGTGATAATGTATCAGCATAAAAATGCACTGTATTCTTGTCTTCAAAAAAGTGATTTCATGCATTAATTATGAGGAATCCATCTGGTTTATATTTCTGGACTCAACCAACCTGTCTGATGTTGGAAAGGATAAATTCTCCTCATACATATCCCCTTCTAAACCAAGACTGCTCCAGCTACTGCTGTTACCATTACTGCCAGGAGAAGAAGAGAACACAGCTGAACTAGAAAAGAACAATAGCTCAAACTAGAACCTTCGTTTTCCTCAGAGTTGTTTTGTCAAGATATTTAATGCTACAGCATTGAAACTTCCTAAACAGGTTTGCTGTACCGAGTACAAACATGATTGTCACTGCTATTCAGAGCAGCAATTTGCACAATAATGCAAAACTGGTAAGTTCTGTATACAGGTATTTATTTGCACTCATTCATTTTCTAGATCAGTGCTAAGAAAAATTCTGTCCTCAGACCTAAGCACACAGCTTTTTACTTATATAGGCTCAACAGTTTCAACAGAATTACTCATAGGAATATGGATTACAAACACAATATTTGCTTAAAGACTAGCCAAGAGATCATGAAATTATATATTGTGAAGACAACTACACAAAGAAAATCCTTCTCTTCCTCATTCCAAAAACCAAGCAGTGATCCACAGCAGCCTGATGAATACAAAAAACTTAGGGGAAGGAGGAAAAAAAACCACATCCAAAACTTTTAAAAAAAATAGTTCTTAAATATCTGAATATTCTTCTAAAAGCTTTTTAAAAACTATTTCTATAAATCAGTGAAAACAAGACTAAAAAGATAACTTGCTCACAGCTCACATACTGCATTTATTCCACAACTATATTCAAGTCAATGCAAAGAGCTGAAAACTTGAACATGTCCTTACACTGGTACATTCTAAGCATTAAAATTTACACAGAATGTGGGGCCTGCACTTATATACAAGTCTGAGTTGCTCGCATGGTTAAAACTGCTGTTCCCTGATTTATTACCACCCCTAGAGCATGCCAGCAGAACCTTCCAAGAATACGATGTCAAGAGAACAGAACCAGAATTCTTAGAGAAGGTTAAATTGTTCATGAATGGTATGACAAGCCATGAAGCAGCTCCAGAGAACAGCTGCCGCGGGAAGATGCTTTTAGTTGTCTGTTCAGCTAGATGTTGTGTTTGAATGCTAAAGCTCTTTTCTACTTGTTCCAATCTCAAGACAAATAGTAGAATTTGAAATCACTAATAGTGCAAAGGAGGACTTCAAGAGCCAGACAACCAACCTCTTTTTGAGAGGCAGCAAACAACAGCATCAGTATGCTTTGCTTCCCGTTTGCCTGTCTGGATCTTAATTTTAACACAACAACAGCAGGTTAGTAAACTTGCAATGTGAATATACTCTTAAAGAAAAAAAGAAAAAAAAAAGAAGTTGCAAACGCTTTATTCAGCGCATTGTTATTGTTGGTTATTTAGACAAAATGTGCAAGAACAGTCATATTGCTCTCTCATTACTCAAAAAGAAAATTAAAGAGAAGCACCCAAAGCAGCCAGCTTGGCTCTAGAACTGCAGCAAACCTATTAAAATGCATGATTAAAAAAAATGCTAACGGTAGTTACTTACTTTTACCAAGATTATTTTTTTATTATTTTACCAAGATTATTCATAGTTGCCTGTTAGTTTTGCACAGAAAAAGCAAATCTAATCTTGAAAATTTAGTTAAATTTAGTCTCATATAATCAGATATTTAACCATGTGATTACAATGTATAGCAATGCTTAAGGATGTTTTGTAACATGAATTTAACTTCTCTGTAAAACACTGCATACTCTTGAAAAAGTCTTGCAGCCACAGAACAAGCAACAGAAGTGCCAGAAAAAGGCACTGTAATGCCTCTATAATGCTTCGTGCTGCTCTTCAACATAAATAAACTGGAAATAAAACTACTAGAAATAAAAGCTTTCAGCCTATCAAGTGAGCCTAACCAAGTCTCAAAACTGTGCCAAAGGTATTTGAACTAGCACTCAGGTCATACGCTTTGAGATTTTGCCTTAGGTACACACAGTAAAAGGCAAAAGGCAGGCCTCTGATCTGAATTATAATCTAAATCAGATGTTCTGATTAATCCTCTGGAGAAGCCTAAACCTGTGTAATAACTGTAGAGGAAGCTGAAGACTGTTAGATTTCTAAATTTAAGCAGCTAACATCATGTGTAAAGTAGACACTGAATACTCCCCTAAATGACTAACTTTACCAAGTCCACTAAAGATCTTAAGTTCCTATTTCCATTCAACACAAGAAACTAAAGCAATCACACTCTTGATAATTCTCCTCAAGTTGTCTTGCTCTCTTGTTTATTGTTAGTTTAATCCTCTATGAAGTACAATTTTCATACTGATCCTCATTAAACGTATCTCCTCTCAATCCATAAGCTAACAGACTAATAGAGCACATACAATGTCAATATAGCTACTACATGTCTTTTTTTTTCTTTTTTTTCCCATGAGAAAATAAAGTAAAATAAGAAAGTAAGGTAAGGTAAAACGAACCTGACTGCTGCAGCCTGTATCAATTTTCTTTTATAGGGATTCTGACCCTGTGTTGCACAATTTAAGCTACCATTAATAGTATCTCTACATTTATCATTACGAAGATGATTTTCCAAGTGTAAGCAAGGCAAGTTTCATGCACCAGCATTTACTGAATACTGCATAAAGCCTGAAAAATACTCATTGGTTGGTGGGGAGACTCTCCCCCTTACCCTGCACCCAATCCCCCCCAAAAAAACTTGTTTCAAAACGAGTATTTATTTATAAATAAAAGCAATCAAAAGTCAGACTAGACTTACATAAATTTCCATTGATGCAAATAAAATTCTGGATACCAAGAACTACTTGATAGTACATTCAGATGTTCCAAAATGACATAGTTTATATTTAAACTGTGCAGTAGTTTTTAAACAGATAGCCTTAATATAGGGTGAGGGGACCCAGAGGATTTCAACTGCTGTAGCTGTATGATAAATGCCCCCTCTATTGCTGCTGAAAGCCATTTCCCTGTTTAATTATTTCTGCTTATGTTAAGAGCAGGTAAAAACAGTATACCTTCATCACTGCTATGCAATTCTTTCATTTCTTAAAGAGATTGCCATAACAAGCTAACACTGCTCCATGCAGTGTTGCTACCAAAGCTTATTTTGTTACAGGCTTTTTTCCCCTGTGCTCTTTTTCCCTGTCTTTTGGCAATAAGCCCAGGTTCCCTGACTTTCACCTGCTAAACATCAGTGACAAGGGAAATACATGTGCTGCTACCAGTCCACGTAAGTTTTGTAAAGCCAGCTGGCAAATCTGTGTATGCCAGTTTCTTCTKCTGGCACCTGGCTATCCACATAAATGTGAGTTAATGCCAGTTTGGATCATTCCTCCTCTAGAAGCAATTGATTTTCTTGAAATTTTCTTTAAAGTGGGATTCGGGATGATACACAAACAAAGACATTAGCACAACAGGTTCAAAAATTATATTTTTATATATATAAATATATATAAATACATATATATATTTTCTTATTAGCATCAACTAATCTGTATTTTATTCACTACTTTAACTGCCAGTATGATTCTTTTTCCTTACACTCTGGCTTTAATCACATAAGTCTGATTTGTTTTCACTCCCTCAACAGATGTTTTATTAAAATAAATTTAAGGTAAAGTAGTCTCTTACAAAATTATTTAGTTGTATCAGTGATAAAGTATAATATTGGTTTGATTAAACTACTTTCAGTTAAATAAAAGTGAAGATACTACAGAATTTAAAATGAGTATTTTCACTTTAGTACTAATTTATTTGTACATTATATAAGCAAAGATTACTTCTGTGTTTTCTTTAACTGAATGATGTTGGAAGTACTAACTAGTAGGCAAAAAAACAAACACTGAACTTACATAGAAAGTGATACACACTGCATCCAAGATTAAGTCTATTCATTTTTCAAATCTCCTGTATACAGAACCTAGGGTCAAAATTCTCCCTCTAATTTTCACTGGCAACAGGCATAGCTACTGCAAATTTTTTAATATCAAGCAGCCAAGTGGAGGTATAGCAAGGAGCTCTATAGAAAAAAAAGTTACTATCCTGAATGGACTAAGTTCCAATACATCTATAAGCTCTGATTAGTAGTACATAAATACTCCATCAACATCAGTTAAAATAGCTTATAAATTCAACACCCCGTCCCCCCCAAAAAAAACCTTATCATCTAAGCTCCTGAGAAATTAAATTCACATTTTTTATTTTCGGAACAAATGAGTTTACAGAAAATATATTCTTAGGTTTTAATATTTCAGAGCATGAATAAGATGCACTACTTTCAAGTTGTATTTTATACATGACAGTTGCTTTTAAAATGCCTGTATTTTTGCTAGTGCTGAAATTACAATATACAGTGTTACTTGATATCATTTCCTGATAACAATGAAAATGCAAACTCTACATATTAATGCTGTGTATAGTACTAACATTCATGAACAAAAGTTTTGTAAGAAAACAGATTCATACACATTAGAGCTAATTCTAACAAAAAAGCCATTGTTTCCTGAAAAGTTGTTCACTCCCCATTTCCCAAGAGAAAATCATCTGATATCAGCAGACAGCAAGATAATTGTTTAACTATGCTAAAATACTTATAGTTACCTGTCACTGAGGTGAAGAAAACTGCTGCTTTCATCAGGATGTTCATCTTCAAAACTTAGATTGGACCAACTGCCAGTGCTATCATCACCAATACTCAGACTCATCTGCTGGCTAACAATAGATTCAACAGAATGAAATCCTTCTCTTCCAGTAGAGCTAAACAGAGATTTAAGACGAAAACATCACTTGAGCTGTATCTCAGGCTGATCTGTGCTAGAACTTGTAAAGTAATTTAATACCATTTCAAAGGTACTAAATTCCAGGCAAAAAAAGGGGAGTATACATTAATTTGTACTCTGCTTTCAAACTAAGAAATGGAAAAACCTAATGAATTTCAAATTTGAAGAAATTTTGTAACATATGCACATACCCTGCTTTGAGCCAGGATTGCCATTTGAAACTCATTCATCAGGAGGAGGCAATTGTACAAATAGCACTCTCGTTTGGAAAATTACTTGTATAAAGCATAGTAAGGCATTTTACTCTTTCAGATGGATCAAGTCACACTTTGAGTGTGAAGAATTAGCATTTCTCAGCTTGTTCACCATAGGACAATTTAGCTGTATCTTCTCCCTGCCTTCATTACAACCAGCTAGCTACTAGTGGCTTGCTATTGTAGAAAAATTTCTTAAGAGGACACTGGTGTTTAAAATGCTATAACTTTTCCATTTTTCAAAATTAAGGAAGATCTTTCTGTAGATAAAAAATTCTCTTCTTGTTTCAAGAAGGGCACCAATAGAGGCAGCATACAGAATTTGTCCCTGAGGGAAGAATTTTGTTTTTTTCTCCCAAAACACAGTCAAGCAAGTATGCTGAATAACAGATGGTCTTTAGAAGACCCTTCAAAAGATCCAATTTTATACCTTTTCAATGAAAATGTTACAAACTTCTTTTAGAGTTCAATCTAAAAACATACCTATATGCACTAACTTTTACAGTCAAACTCTGGTTAACTATATATAGATCAATGCTAGAAAGTTCAAGAAAAGCTATTATCCTACTACTGCCATAGAGAGTAATCATTTCAAGATTGTTACATCCACATTTAAAAAGCCAGCCTTAAGCACATCACAGATAACACTTCGCTCTGGCAGGCGTGCATTTTCGCAGGCAATGATATAGCTTAGAATAAGTACTGTTTAATCTCATTGGGCAATACGAAAGTTTTTTTCCATTTTTATTCACAGTTATACCAGTGMTAGCAGTAATTTTTTTTTCATTGCACATAAGCAAGGCAGCTCTCAAGAAGCATACACATTTTATACCACACTTTAGATACCAATAAGAAGCACTTATAAACTAGATGTCATGTTAAAACTCTATTATCCCCTCCTTATCACAGAAAAATAAACAGCATCCTTCAAACCTTGCTTTTTAGATGCTCTACCATATTCTAACTAGACGTTTCAGATAACATTTTAAAGCAGTGATTCAAAAACAAAGTGTCACCTCTGATATTGTTGATATTAGAAAAACACCATCACATGACATAAAATGATTTTTTTGATCACACTCCAATTAAGGGCTCAACCATGTTACTAAAACAGCCATAGTATACAACTTATTAGCATTTATGTGCTGCTTGATTTTTTAGTTAAAGGCTTTCATTGAAAGGCTGCAGAAGTTAAAACAGAGCTTACTGGTATAAATTGTTTTGTAAAAATAACCCATATATACATAACAAAAACTTCAATTCACAAAACACTACAAGCAGGAAGTATTACACATTCCATATCACATCGTAAAAAATTTGGTTTCAGTCCCACTGTGGCCTTTAGTCACTAAAAAGACATTAAAAAGTTTTATTATTCATCTTGATGTCACTCTAGAAATCAGGAAAACAAATCTTTGGCCATTGTGAGGAATTCCCTTGCAAAACCATTCAGAAAGTAACCACTATAAATTAGAAAGATCAACAAGGTAAAAATTGTTCTTAGACCTCAAGAAGAGATTAAGTCATTCTGATCTCTGCCTAGTCTGTTAAAAAAAAAAAAAAAGTAATGTTTTCCCCAAAGTTACTGTGGCACATATTTCTTATTTAGAGGTATATTAAAAGAAACAGTATATTAGCCAAGATACTCAAGTCTAAGAGTAAGCCTCTGTTCTAATATATTACTACTTTTTTAAGTTAAAGTGTATCAAAAGTATTTTTTTTTTCTAAAAGTAAGTTTTATACTACTTTCATACTACAACGGCTAGCTCGGTTTTCTAGTACCAACCACCGGTCATACTGACAAAAAAAACAAACAAACAAACAAAAAAAAAAACCTATTTTTCCTCAGTACAAAAGAGGAAATACAGGTATGGAACAAACCTGGACTCGGTCATGGCTCACAAGTCAACGAGACCTTTAATTAAGGTTTAACAGTCTTTACGGTAAATAAAAATAGCAGGCGTTTAAAGCTGAAATTCCAATTATTAGTCACCTACCAGAACATACATATGCTGATGTACACAGAAACTTTGATTTTAAGTCCCACCAGTGGAAAAAAGTATTTTTTTTTCCCATGTCCAAATCATTTAACTATCACCAGAATAATAAAAAGAACAATATCAAGTGTATATTTCTAAAAGAAAGAAATTGCTTCTGATCACACAGTGATTGTACTAACAATCCTTCTTTTTCCGGTACAGAATGCAAGAAATGAGAAAAGAAATATTACCTTATATTAACTGCCTGACCAATATTAGTCATAGCTGATGTCATTATTTCAGTAGTAAGGCTTTCAGCAAAACTGACTCCATCTTGCCCAATACCACTGTCAGCCGTCAGACTTGTATTACTCAGTTCTCTCTCTGCTTTCTCAACAGCTGCGGTAACCACCTTGTCAGAAAAAACTGCCTTTTGTTCTACATCAATATGAATTTTAGGAATATCAAGGTGCAATACTCTTGATTTTTGACAGACACCACCCAACCTAGAATGAGGGAAATGCCTCACTAGAATTGAGGGTTCTTGTGCAGGTAGACGAGATGTACTTTCTGTACAGTACTGATGTTCCTTCATACTGCAGCATCTGCACACAGCTCCAGAAAAAGGAGACAATTTCTCAGCGTATGAGAGTCTATCCCCATGTTTTCTGTTTTCAGACGCATGGAGAACAGCAGATTCTAAACTCGTTTCTACAGTATCGTCTGCTATTTTTCTAGCATATTGTTCTATAGCTTGAATTATGCCTTCACTGTAGCCATTTTCATTTAAACTGCCTGTACTATGATACAGTTTATGATTTGGGGAGAAAGGAAGAAATGTCCTAGAAAACGTTGTTTTAGTAAGATCCCCTGTGACTTCATTAAATTCATTCTTTTTATATAGACAAGAATCTGTCAAAGATTTGGGCAAACACGCTCCTGACATTTTTAATTTCTTCCTGACATCACAAGTTATACTCTGAGCAAGAGATTCTGAAAAGCGTAACAACTCTGTGCATTCCGCTCTCTGGGTACAGACATTCCTTTCGCAAGTTTGGTCTTCACAGTGATGAAAGCTGCTTTTCACTCGCTGTAGCGAATCTTTATTCAGTATTCTGAAGAGCTCCAGCTTACCATTTACCTCTGCATTTTGCCCAGGCAGTGTCTTTCTGTTGTACCTCCATTTAGTTTTCCTAGCAGCTTGCTGTAGGCCTGATTTTACAGATCTGTAAGCAAGTCTACTAGCGTACTGATCCAGCAACAATTCAGCATTACCACCTTCTCTTTTCAAAACTCGAATAATATGATCTGCATACTCATCAGTCACACTTTCACAGCTTGGGTACTTGGAAGTCAAACTCATCATGCCCAAACTTTGTGGTAAAGGAAGTACAGAAGAATCCCTCTCCCTGGACCACTGGTCCCGCCCTGGACCCCATCGCTCTTTTGAACTATCATCTTTTCTCAGATAAAGGCAATCCACCTGGCAGTTAACCCGCTTCAACCTCAACAGTTTACAATGCCTTGATTTCACCATTTTCTTGGCCTCATTGATGACTTTTCCTGCCATATCACCTGCATAATTCCATAAAGAATTGCAGGTCTCTTCAGGAATGCTTATAAATGCAGCAGTCCCATATCTTTTGTTTGGCATTCCTAACTGAACCTGTTTATTAGCTTCAGCTTCATTTGTTTTATCATCTAAATGGGAAGCAGCCATTTCAGTTGCTATTGAAATTATATGACTAGCTAAGTGATCTGCATACTGTATTGTTTTTTCTGGATGTTCTTCTTTCTCAACTAGCATTTCAGAATCATCTTCATCTTCACTACTTTCCACTTCTTCAGAAAGTGACCGCATGAGTTTCAGCATAAATTCTTCTTTTTCCAGAGAGTCGTGTTCAGTTTCAGACAAACCAGTAACAGATGGATTATTGTATGGTGTAGAAGGCGGTGTTGCAGGTGCGAATTCCTTTGCTAATTTTCCCTTAAGTTTCTTAGATAATTTTCTTAGGTTCCTTTCAGAACTAGCTTGACATTGTACCAAGGGAGTTGGTGGGGGTGTATCAGGCATTGCACAGGTATTTCCATCCTTGTTAGCTGATTTGTCTTCCATCTGCAAAGCATCTTCACTATTAAACATAACTGAAAAGTTACTTGCATGCAGACAACTATCATCCTGTCTATAAGTCAGCAAACCTGATGACGTTTTCTGAGTGTCACAGTGTTTTGAGGGCTTATTTAAGCACTTTATTGAGCAGCTTCCTGTGTCATTAAAATCTTCTGGAACATGCTTRGGAAAAGTCACAGTGGAACAATGTGGTGGTGAACTTGACAAAAACCTCCATCCTTTTTGTTCCTGCCAACTATCTTTAGGTTCTGAAGAATACTGAGCAGAATGAGCTGGAGTAAGAAGAAATTTAGATGGATTATTCAAAGGCATCTGTTGCTGTCCAACAATTATAGGAACATTATTTTGTTTCTCAGCCTCTTGCTTCCTTACCATGCTATATTCTTCTTTTCTACTGTTATCTGCATATGTCTGTGAGCCCATATTCAATGATAAATAATCACAGCTGCTGGATACCACACTGTTACTTTCATCCACAGATTGTTTTATGATATACTGGSTCATGTGGTCTGCAAACATGTTCTTGGGAAAATCTTCACCAATGCATTGCAAATAAGGCTTTTTCTCTACTATTTTTTTACTTAAAAAATCTGTGTAATCTTCCACTGCTTTTGCAACCCTTGATGAAGTTATAGCTTCATAGGCTTCGTTTACAATCATATCTACCATTGTTCCAGAGAAACTACTGATGCCTTTTGATCCATTTGTTAATTCTAAGTTATTATTCATTTCAGATCTATTATTTGCTTGTTTGGTATCATTTTGGTTATGTAAAAGTGATGGATTATCTTCAGTACTTTGACTGGAATCTGAAGTTAGGTATATATTTCTGAAAGAAGCAACTTCCTCCTCTCTCTTTCTTGTTGTGAATAATGAATGAGTAGAGTCTTCATACACTTTTGTTTTGCCACCACAGTTTGAAGCAGTCCCTGCTCTTGCTTTATAAACATCAGAAGAAACTTGATGCTGACAAATAGCTCTTCCAGCTAAGGGCACAGGGATTGAACTTACAACTCCAGAAGTACAAAACAGAGCTTGCTGTACTGTATACTCTTTCCTGGATTCTTGTATGGGATTCAGTGCTACTCTATCATTAAAACTAGGAAAAGCTGTGGAAGTCTGGGTTGACTGTAACATACTTTCTGCGCTCACATATTTAATGTTGTCCATGGAAACACTAATGGCTGCTTGTGTTGTGAAGGTCACATCAACCTGAGATAGTTCAATAAAAGCCTCCTGAATGACAGATTCAGATAAATCTCTGGCATAGGATCTTACCACTTTGTCTTCAAAATCAAATGACGAAGGTTGTACAGCTGTAGGTGTCGACGGATATGAAAACTGGCATACTTCCATGATTCCTTCAAATACAAGTTCTTCAGCAAGGTCTGCTGCAAATCGTGCAACTGTGTTAGTGAATATTTGTTTCTTTACGTGGCTCAGCTCTTTCAAAGCACCAGTTATAGCTTCACTCACCAAAAAGCTTGCCAGCCCATTAATGGCACGCTCCTTCAAGGAAATTGCTCTACGTCTTCCAATCTCATAAAAAGCCATYTGAAAGACTGAAGAAGTCAATCTAGCAGCCAAATGACAAAGTGCACTGGTGCATGAAGAAACGCCTTTTTGCAGATCTTTAAACGCACTACCAAAACTTTTTTCAACCAATTCAGTCGCAAGTTTTTGAATGCTATCTCTAATCATTAATGATTTATATTTCGATCTGGCTTGCTTATCTGGCTCCTTGCCAGTTTTCATTCTGCAATCTGCAGTTTGACTTTTTTCTCCTTTCAAATCAATTCTGTTGCATTTGGACTCATTTCCTGCACATAATCGTTCTGATGAAGACTCCGAATGAAGAACAGAACCTAGTATTTCAAATGAAAAACTRTCAGCATATTCTGAGTAAGAATTATAAAGTGCATCATGGTGATTTTGACCTGTCCCATCTCCACCAAGATTCAACCGACACAAACATTCAGAAGAACCACAGCTCCCTAGTGGACTGAAAGCTGAMGATCTAATAGGGCTGAACAAACCTCCATTCTCTTCCCCTGTTTTAACTGGGCGAGGAGAATCTGGAACATCAAAGACACTGCTGTACGGTGATTCTGGTTTACGAGGTGTTGGTTTCTTTACATTGGCTGGAAGTGTGGGACGATCAAACTTGAATTTTTGAGGATTCATTGTAATGCTTGCAGAACACAGCTGCTCATGAGCAGTCCTCCTTTTCTGAGGAGGATTCCCTTGGACTGGATCCCTAATAACTTTACAAGTGTTTTCTAGGGTTTGTTCCAGTTCATCTAATTGATCAAAACTATCAAAAAATTCACTCACTTCTGAGTCTGAATCCTCTAYGCCATCTTTCACTACTGGAATTTTTGGCAGCTGAAGTTTTGCCTTCAAGCTTTTTTGATATCCTTCTTCATCTAAAAAGATAATAGGGCTTGGACTGGAACAATCTGACTCAGAAGATTCTGCTGGAGAGGAGGAAAATAATGTTTTATGTAGAAAATTAACACCTTGATCAGAAGGATTAGATGGCTTGTAGAAACTCCGCTGTATCCAAGGATCAGAAATTGAGGTTTTAACTGAATTTTTTACTGAGGACAGTTCCTTAAGTCCCAAAATATTAATCAAAGTAGAAGATCTAGCAGATGACTTTCGATGTACAGAACCCATGAGGATTTTTGAGTCAACGGCTTCTAAACACTGAGCAGAGAGGGTCTGTGAAGCAACATCTCGAAGGTTTCGAGAACTAAAGTTGCACGTCCCTAAAAAGACAAAAAGAAAAAAGCTTCAAAAACAAAAATCCCAACACAAATGCACAACACTGGAGACAGATTTTGACAGCAATCACTGGGCTTTTTATTGTTGCAATACATTAGCTGATCTTTTACGATCCGAATTTGAAAAGAATGAAGGACTGATTTATTAGACAAATCTCATTATTAACAAAATCATGTACTCTTTAGTATACACCACAGGTTCTACTTCATCTGGATCTGACACCACAATTAGAACCTTTAGCTTATTATTTGACAAACTACTATTGTGAAAAGAAAGGCAAAAATTTAAATTGACATTTTTGTATTATCCCTTTGAAACAGGTGATTACTGTAAAAAAAATTACTAATGTTTCGTATACATTTATTGTCTCATGAAGTCCTACAACAGACAAAATTCAAAATACAGGCTCTACAACAAAATTCAACTGCATGCAAGGACTTACCAACACTTTGTATCTTTGAAGGCTCATCTTCATCCAAGTGTTCAAAAGCAGTGACAAAATCATCTTCAATTGAAGAAACTGACTGATTAGTATCATCATCTTCAGCATGAGATGTCTCTGTTTGATGTTTTTGCAATGAATTTATTTCCAGTGCATATCTTACACCTGTAGTATATTTGCTCAGCAAGGTAAATACACAATCAGCTTTGATCCTTGGGAATGAAGGAGACAATCTCACCACACAAAGCACTTCGTGAAGTTGATTCTTGAAAAAGAGGGCAAGAAAGAAGAACAAACATAACAAACTTGGAAAAGTTTCAACTGTCAGGAATAACAATGGATTTTTTCAATTTTTATTTTTTTATGAAGCAATTTACAAATATTTTACAGATAAGGAAAAAATGGAACAGTTTGTGTACAGCAATACTTAAATCCCCCTTTTTAATAACCCCTGCATTCTAAACAAATCACTGCATTAAAAAAGTTACATAAAACAGCCCTGATTAATACACACTCAAGACCATTAAGAATATACATGTTAAAGACCATTAAGAATAACATGCATATTCTTAATGGTCTTTAACATGTATATTCTTAATGGTCTTTAACATGTATAAAGACCTGTAGAGGAAGAGAGAACTTGAAATACTGTTCAGGATGAAAAAAATTGAGTTTGGGTATCATAGCAATACAATAAAGTTTACATTGTATCACGAGTCAACATGGCTTTAACACTTTTGCTTTAACAACATTTATAGCTGGACAACAAAAATAAAACATTGAATTTTATGAACAGCTAATATTGTCTTAATTTCCTGGGACCTATATTTCAAGGAGGAATGGAAGCTGTATCTGAGCATAGCAGTCATAGGCAATGTGATTAGTTTCACTTTCKTTCCAAGTTGGCCATAAAAAGGAGTTCAGTGAGGCAGAGGCACAGGACCAAGTCAGCAAGCAAGCACAGACAAGGCATATCATGCATTAATATTGTGAGACGGCATTTTACTCCATACTAGCTAGATTAGGTAATCTATTGATCATAATGTGCACTTAAAACTAAAAACACCTTCAAATTTCTTAATCAATCTTCTAAAACTCATGTGCTTTTTACAAGAAGAAACAGTCCTAAAGGGTACTTATTCATAGCTCATTTAAGGATTACCTGCGCACTGCTTCATCTTTTAAGCATCCTCCTATTGATTTTACTGCTACAGAGAGACTCACTGTAGCAGAAGTTGTCTTGCACAGCATTAATATTAAATATTTATATTAACTATTCTGTATTAATAATAGAGCATTTGCCTTCAAAGGAAATAGTTTATTCTGAGATTTTCTAACATAATTTTTACACACAAGGAAACTGCAGAAACATGGTATTAACACTGGTTGGCCCCAGATAACACAAATATTACAAGCAGGAGAAGGTGTGGTACTAAACTCTTGTAAAATCAGCTGAAAGATATCTGTATCTAAGACATGTAAGAAGACACTGAATGTTTACCTGATGTTTCATGATACAAGKTTTTTCCAAGCTTTTCTTTATACCTTTTAGAAATATAACTTCATTTTCTTTTAGTTTGCACAACTGAAGCGATTTCAGGACATCTGGAAGCTCTACAGAAATAGCTGTCAATTCCTAATTTAAATATGAGAATACATTTAGAATACAGAGTGAAAAAATAACATGTAGATAAGAGTTTTTGATTTCATAWCCCCAAAACTGTGTATTAATAATTAGAACAGGTTGCCCAGAGAGGTTGTGGAGACTACCTTCTTTGAGATGCTCAAAAACTGTCTGGATACAGTCCTAGGATGCCTACCCTAGGTAACCCTGCTTGAGCAGGGAGGTTGGAATAGGTTATCTCCAGAGGTCCCTTCCAACCTCAACCATTCTGTGAAAATATTACAAGCCATTAATTTTGACAAAGCTTTTGTTTTCTTCCCTATTTCTTACCCCATCCTTCAGTTATTCTCTCAAATTTGTGTAAAACTCATTTCCACTAACAACTTAATCCACACTCATTTCTAATCCACATTTCTACCAAAAGAAAAATGTCTACTGTTCTCATGTGACAGAAGAGCTTTCAAGGTTGCACAGGAGAAATTTTAGAAGGAGTAAAAAGCATCTACCCATCCTACAAAGGGCACAACTACTCAGAGCAGACTGAACTCAGCTAATAATACTTCATAAACTTCATCAGCCCTGCTCTCTCTAAACTTAATCTAACTCAAAATGATCAAATAGTTCTTACCTATACTTGGGAGAATATTTAGCATTATTATTTTATTAAATTCTCAATATTGATGCAAGCTTGAACACAAATGGATTCAGAATTTCTATTTTATTTTAAACATCAGTGAACTGTTACAGCAACCTCTAGCTAGCTGGCAGTCAATTCAGGAAAGTTATAGCTTTGAAGATGACAATGGTACCTTATTATTAAGCACAACTCTATGAAAGAGAAAGTTAGAAACAAAACAGTCATGCCAAAAACTCATACATACAGTAAAAATAAAAAAATTAAAAATAAAAGAATAAAATAAAATTAAAAAAAAAAACACCCACAATTTAAGTATTCCGGACCATTCCAATACAACATTTTAAATATATATAAAGCACTGGTACTTGTATTAAAATCAAAGTATTTTTCAGCTACATTTAAAACTTATGAACATTTTTAAATACTCAGTGTAAATATTTAACTTCTCCAAGAAGAATACTATTCCATCAAAAAGGTATATATTATTTCAAAGAGATCACCAGTGCTGATCTACATGATCTTCCAATAGAGATATATACTGTACCTGCAAATGAGCAGTACCAATCTCTTCAGCAAAACCAATAAATGTAATCTGTAGAATATATGAACATGTTAAAACATAGAAGTTTAGATTTCTGTAGAAATTTAATGATTAAAATTAAACAGATTTTACTGTAAAGCTTCATTTTACTGTCAAAAAAACATACCTTTGAGCAGCATTGCTTGCAGAAAGAGTAACATACAGTCTTACATGGAGAAGAGTAATCCTATGCCACTTGACTTGTCATGAAAGATTAGATCAGACTGAAGGGCATATACATTTAAAATCTACTACCTAGAATTTCTTCTAATGGCCTATTGGCTGGTGCATCTTGAGCAACATGTACAGTTCCATTACATCTGTTGATATAAACACGATTTTGCAAAGATCACTGCTCCTCTGCCCTTGCTTCCAGCTGGCCAGGTATAAGCCAGTTCCAATCAGGTCTGAAATTTGTGTAAGACAAGAAGTCTTACTTGTAAACTGAAATCATACTAAAACATTAAAAATCTTGGCAACTCCTATTTTAGGGGGGTCTTGTACTGGGAGGCTACTTTCCCAACAGAAAAGAGCTTCTTGTTTAAATCCACGTATCTTAATTAGCATATTTCAGTTATGATGAAGCAGTAACTGAAACAAAGCTTTGCAACAGCATCCCAAACAGCTCTAGGCAAAACAGTTCTTCCGTACAGCATTCACCATCTAAACTACAAAACAATCCCATCTGAGCAATGTGCCCTTCAACTTCTACATCTTTTATCCGTACAATACCTACAACATACCTTTCAACTCCTACATCTTTAATCTATAAATCTACAATATCAGCTCAATTCTTCCACTAAAGAGACCTAACAGAATACCAAATGACTTAAAGGACTTGGAGGAAAACCAATTCTCTGAACAGCATTTTGGGGGACTTTGGGGTTGGCTGTTGGCTTTTGTGGGTGTACATCCTTTTTACTCCTCCCCCCAGCCCTTTCCTCTTTTTCAAGGTAATAATTCTGAGCCCCTTCTCCCACAGAATACTTCGTTGTGAGAGACAGGGCAGTATTAAGGAGTTGCAGTTTCACAGAGAGGGCCAACCAGTCAGCGTGTATGTTGACTGGCCTGCATACATTGGCAAAATGACATCATTGCAGAGTTCACCTATTTTTGCCTCAGTGACAACATTAATTTGGATCTCTCTATTGGACCTGCCTTCAATTGTCACAGAAGTAACAGAATCAACTTTAAGACCTCAAACATGGATGAAATTAGTACATCAGTTCAGAAATCACTGGGGATCAGAAAGAAAAAAGGGCCTAGAATCAATAACATAAACCTTCTCCTCAAGCTGAAAATAGCGTATGGGGCACCGTATTTGAAGGTTATCACAATCCACAGGGACAGAAGTGCTGAATTAAAATTGCATAGAAAACCTAAATTCTGTTTTTTCTTAGTCTGAGCAATTACTTTGCAGTTCTAATAATGTTCTGTTAACACTATTCTTTATACAGATGTCTTTCCCTACATTTTTTACAGAAAAAAAGATCTGTTCTGTGAAGGTATATTGACCACCTTACATTTCATCCAGAGAGCTCTTAACTGCTTGAGCTGATGAAGTAATTGAGCATAGTAAGATACCCTTCTCCATAGTAACCATTGCTAGAGGCAAGCAAAACATATGCACAGCTAGCTATTTGCCAGGTACAAGTTAAGAAAAAAGAAAAAGAAAAAAGCACAGAGGGAGGGGGCAAAACTGAAAAGTTTGAGTTTCATTCTGGATTCTAGAGCACGGTCTGCCTGAACAGATAACCACTAGAGCTTGCAGGTTCAGTCTGGAATCTAAGGATACCATGCATACAATCTGAACACACGAGTGCTCATCAAATGCAGTACGGGCAGTAGCACAAAGTCATCTATCCATAACATTGTGATATTTAGTTTCACAATTTTCATAAAGCAGAGAAATGTCTTCTTGAAAAACTTTACAATCCTTTTAAAGACTGCAGTTACTGAATTCAAGGACAACAATACAAGATAAACTTACAGGCAGTCAGCAAGTTGCCATATTGCTCRCGTTCACTATCCTGCAACTTCCCATTCCACTACAAGCAGCATTATTCTTTATTATACTTATGAAAAATCATAAATTCTTAGGTTATACCAAACCTCAAGAAAGTCAACTTGTTCTTCCTGATTTAAGCACTCTTCTGCTGATACACTGCATAACTCCTTTCTGCTCTGTAGCAATGACTTCATAGAATGCAGTACACCTTCACCAGAAGTCTGAAAGACAATGAAAAAACCAACAAAATATAAAGCAAACAAAGTGCATTTTCAGTTTTGGATACAAGGTCCATTTACCTGTCCCCTGCCCCCATTAATTTTACTTATTTGACACTGTGTCATACTATTTTGTATATAAATCACCAGGTATGAAGTTTATTTCAGGAAATGGAATTGACGCAGATTAAGTTGTTTTTCTTTAAGTGATACTTTTATTCCAAAAAACGTTAGACATTCTGAATTAGAAAGAATAGTGAGAAAATGCAGACTTATTTATTAATTAGTTCAACTAATGTCTGCAGTCTTAGAACAATTAGGAGGAAAAAAAGAAGATGAATCCAATATGAAMTCCGAGTCCTATCTACCTCTTTCATCAAAACCTATACATGGAACTTTTCCATCATCTTTTTGTCAGAAAAACTGAAAGACAATTTAGTCACTAGGAATAATGGGGGTGACTGCAACAGTCAGGAGGAGGGAAGAAGAGAAAGAGAAAAAAAGCATATTCGCATTCCTTGAATAAAACGAGTCCACGTAATTATTTCTTGGAAACTCCTGATGACACGCAAACTTGGACAGGTGGCTAAGAAAGGCTTGAGGATCTAAATTTCTCGCAATGTAAAAATAATAAATTGCAGCAGAATTAAAGAACTCCTTACTATAACTATTACATAAAGTTAAACAAAACAACATGGTAGAACAACAACAAAAATTGTTTTGTTCTCAGCTTTTAAGAAAAAAGAAAGCATCCTTTCACTTTTTTTTTTTTTTTTTTTTTTTTTGGAAGTCAGCAACTTTTTTTTTTTTAGAATTGTTATCTTCTCTACAAAGTGGCAAGCTAAGTAAAAATAGGATCATAATGTGGCTATTAACTATTCGTCTAGTTGTTTATCATGTCTACTCTTCCTCTGTTAAAAATGAAATCAGTGTGTCAAACTTTTGAAGTTATTCAATTTGGCATAGCTTCTTAAACAACAGTATAAGTGCTAGAGAGTCAAATTTAGTCAATGTTTTGTGTTTCTGACACTCCCACAGCAAAAGCAATCCATTTATAGTAAAAATGATCTTCTATATTAAAACTAAACCTCAAGAATGAATTTTTCTGTAGAGAAATGACACTGTTGCATGGGAAGCCCAATTACTATAGCATAGTGCTACCATGCCTTTTACTCATGGCAACGCAAAATTAGGAAAACATTTCTAAAATGGTTAGACRAAAGCAAAATAGAAACTTAATTTTAGGATCATAGAAATTATCAAAATATGTTTCAAAATGTTAACAAACAAGTCCCAGACGACCACCCTTACACTGAAGGCCAAATGATATTTAAGCAGTCAAAACAATCATTTATGTAGGAAAAGCAACAGCATGCTTCTCAAGTACTTTAAAATGCATTTAATGCAGTTTTGGGATCTGACAGGTGCCACAAAGCAAGCGTGAGACCCTGGATGGTGCAGCCCACAGAAGAGGGCTTTGCTCTGGGGCGTTCCCCAAGAGTTAACAAATCCCGAGTGCATCGAGGCTGGCCAGCACCACAACACTGTGGGGTTGCTGCAGCCTGGGAGCACACCCTCTAATAACTCCATGACTGGCAAGTCCAGACAAAGGAGAAGGGACACCACAGACCCATACCATAAGCGCTGTAGAGCCATTCCCCACAGAAGGGCCTGCTAACAGGCATCTTGTTACCTGCCCAGCAGGGCCATGGGTTAAGCATGAGGTCACCTACTGATGTGCACTCTGGTATCAGCTGGAGCCACGTGGCCTTTGTATGGCTGTGGGCTAGCATTCTAATCGGGTATAAAAGGGAATAAGCCACATATGCTTGTGTGGACTTGGGCCCACAGTTTGCTGGCCTGCAGACCCAAAGACCAACTCATCAATCAGGACACCCCTGATGTCACCAGTGTGGCGAGGAGAAACAGGGAAAACAGACCAGAGGGGTTGGGCCTTAAGGGGCGAGAGTGGTCGCTAGACCACACACCCATTGCTCAAGAATCCAGGGAAGACTGTACCAGCAGGGTGGCCCTCAAGGAAAGGGTGAGGTCAGTCATTGTACCATGCACTTGTGATTGAACTGTAGAACTCTGATATGTTTATATATTTTCAGTTCTGTTCCATTTGCAGCTTTGCTATACTGTTAGCTTTGTTATAACCTCTTAGCTCTAATAAATTCTCACACTTGACAAATTATGATCTTTCAAGTTCAGTACAACTAACCTCAGAATTCAAAAAAATCCTAGATGCCCCTCTAGTAGCATCACAGGGTCATCTGAAGCGCATTAACTAAGAGTGCTCAACTAATTTCTACTTTTATCTATTCCTTTTTGAACATATGTTCAGTTGCAATTTTTCTTTGACAGGTGTTAGATACAGGTATATATCTTTCTAATCTCCTAAGCAAGCTAACAATGTCCTGATTCTCCGGATCTTCCAGTTTATAAGGGGCTACAATGCCAACACTGCTCAAAGACTCTGCCCCAGTAATTTTAGWAGCATTTAGTCTCTCAACCACTCCTCTCAGAGTAGTCTTCTCTGAAGAACAAGCTTGTCTCATCTTCAGCTTCTACAATAATTTCATCAGTTACAGTACTCAAAGCGGTAATTTAGAAAAAGTCTGAAGAGCCAAACAACATGACCTGCTAATTTTCTGCAGACTAATAGTGATTCACTTTGAAAAGTGCTCAGCACGTTTCTCTGCTGTTAGTTTTCAAAGGCTACAGACTACTACATATAACTTATTTATAATCAAGTATTTTTCCTTAGTTTAATATCCTGAAAGAAGAGGCAGTAGGAAAAAATCRAATGAAGTATTAAAGTATTAAGAGTAACTATAGTTTAGATGAAGGAAGATTCAAAGGTTTGAAGAATACCAGATTGAAGTCAGAAAGGAAGAAAGATCCACCAATTGAAAAAAATATCCCTCAGGTTTGAAGGACTGAGGCAGAAGATTATAGATCTGGTAGCACACTGATGGTACCACTACATGACGGAAAATATAAGATATCTATATTTAAAAAGGAGGAGGAAGGGTGTGATGCATGATTTTAAGATCAAATCAATGATTACAAAAGTCAGAACAATAAAAAAAAATACGGAAATAAGCAGGCATATATAACATACTATTTCCAGAGCAGAACTCACCCATCTGCACTTCCACAGATACAGAGTGTACTCTGTACCACATAGAGAGTCAATCAAACTAAAAAAAAATTTTAAACAAAAGAATAGTTTCTGGAAAAAATAACCTACTCAAAAGATCAGCAAATGATGTTTTGAGAGGGTACAATAGAAGCAGGCCAGTAACAAGTTCCTTAAAATTTATATTGAAACTGTGATTATTAATTAATAAATTACATTTATTATAATAATTACATTAAAAAATTTATTACATTAAAAAAAAGGTACAGATGAAGTCTAATGACAATTCAAAGCAGGAAGGTATCCTCAATTAAGAGTAAGAGCAGCATATCAAAGTAACTTGTTTAACATGAGAGTTGTCATTACAAGAGTAGTTTAAAACACAATAGTATAAAGTACAAGGCTACCTCCTTGAAAACTAACAAAATAACAGCAAGCTTTCAAACAGAATTAGAAATCTGCAAGTTGGAAAATAAAGAGACTTAACTCTTACTTGATCATGGGATTGCAATGAGTGGTTAATATGATACAGCACTGAAGGAGAAAATAAATAAGGCAAACATGTATCCTATTATCAAGAGAACTAACATCATTAGAGTTAGTGAGGAGGGCATCCTTTGTAACTGAACATACAATATCATCCACAAGTAAAAAGGAGATGAATTCACAACAAGCACAGCAAGGACGACGATGGAAGATAATCACTGAAATGCAGAGGCTTTCACACAAAAGCAGACTAAGACCTTAGCTTACAGAGCTTTCAGAATGTAAGCTGAGAAGGTATGATCTGACTATAAACACACCACAAGGGTGAACATCAGCAAAAGATGAATACTATTGACACCCATGAACAAATGCTGTGAATAGTTTTAGTTTGGAATTCATAAGATTGCTACATGTTACAACAGTAAGATTCAACACGACTTAAAAGAAAAACCCTCCTGTTGTTTTTAAATCTCCCCTCATTAACTGTAAGGCTTAYGTTTAATAACTTCATATTCTTACTGAAATCATGCTTGTGACAGTAGAGGCCTGGACTCAAATTCAAAGAATTCTTCTTGTCTTATATCTATCAGGCAAAGCAAGCAAGCTCTCCCACAGCCTCTGCTTGGGAGGCACTCAACTAAAATAGTAATTGAAAAATGGTGTGTCCCCAAGACTGCCAGCTCAGTTTAGGTAAGAACCATACGTCATCCTCAACAATAGGATGTTATTTGTTTTTATAAATAGCACAACCACTTCCAATACACATTTACCTATGGGCAAAAGACAAAATCTCTGTAGGGTTCTACTTGCTAGTTTTGTGTACTCCTTCCACACAGAAAGCCTAAGTCAGATATTGGGCAGGGAATCCTATTTCAGCTGCGAACAAAGACTTTGAACTTAGTAAGCCACGCCAGGGGAAACACAAACACCCTCACATGCACTCAGAGCATGACAAGAACTGAACATGGAAAACAAAACTCCTTCCTCTAGCTCAAATGAACAAAGTTTTGCATTGATACCTTTGTGGCCAGCAAATACAGAAGTCCTTACCTATGGATCCTTCACAGTATACTAATTCTGTTCTAATGGACTCTYTAACTTATTTTAAACAACTGTTTTCAAACATTTCAAACAACTCACAAACCTGTAAGATGCCTATGTCATTGGAGGGGGGAAGGGAAGGATGAGAGAGGGTAGTGCTTTATAYACCTAGCAGGAAGAGATTCCAAGGAACATTAACAGTGTCTGAAACAAACTTCTTTTTTCCAGTGTCTCAGAGAAATCAAGTCCAGGGACAGCGATTTTCATATTTACTCTGCTGTCAGGTAACAAAACAGCTCTTCTTGATTTCATATGCCATAAGATTTAAACTGACAATTTTTTTAAAACATTTTGAAAGATGAAAGCTTGGGCTTCAAATGACGATACCACAACCATGGACTGACTTCTAAGAAATACTGTAACAATTCATTTCAGTATTATGAAGAGGACATGAATCAGACTACAAGCTATGAATCAACAGAAGAGGAAATAGCATGGTTCTGACCAATCTACTGTCTAGCTCTGTGCAAAAGGGTAGAGGTTCCATGCTACAATCTAAGTGGCTGCCCCTGGGGAAAAAAAATAAGAGACAACTACAGACCAAAATATCAGGAGTCTGGCTACATGAATATGAAGAATTCTGTTAGACACCTGAGATGGGTCAAACTCATGTTCYTAGAATCACATGGTCTAGAAGGTTTAATGACAATTAATAGAACAGTTTACAGAGATAATGTTTTAGGCTACTGTTATGCTGTTAGAATCAGTCAGGAATCTCTGTTCACTACCATTGTTAGAAACACATCTTTTGGAAATCAAAAGCCCACAAATCTAGATTTTTTTTTTGGGGGGGGGGGGGAGGATAGGAGGGAGAAAGTGTTACTAAAAAAGGGAAGACTACAAAATACCTCTAAAATCACTTAATGATCTGGTTGAATGCAGAATTACTTGAATGTAGTTAAACAATTCTATTTGAAATGGAGATTTTTTCGTAAGCCAGTAAAATCAAAACCTTTATACCTTGTGTCTTAAAGTGAAAGAATAGCACCCACAGTTACAAACTGAAGTATCACTGTTACTCTGTATCAGAAGCTAGAACAAGTGGTTATCTGCAGWAAACTAGCAGAAACATAATGTAGATCTTTATTTTCAAGCTGATTCTACAGGACCTGTAGCACAGACACCGCTTCCCTTAAAAAACACCGCTTATGGAATAAAGCAACGCAATTTTCAGGTGACACTATTTCCTTGATCAGATTCTCTTCTTTAGCATTGCACAGATCTGTAATAAAGTAATTTATTAGCAATCAGGAAAGACCTAAAAATACTCATCTGCATTCAATTACTTTTTGAGAAATATGATTGGACAAATCAATTTGTTCCTTCAGGATAAACTGCAATGTATTACTTTCATTTAAATAAGTGCTTACAGAAGTTCCAAGACAAATGTAGGAGTGTATTTCTATTCTCCAAGCTAAAGCCACAAAATTGAAAAGAATAAACAAAATTATAATTAGTAGACATCATACTTGTTAAAAAAAGTATTAAGTGCTAGACAGATCTTATTTTTCATCAAAGCACTCCCCAAAAGTCTATGCAAACATAAAGATAAGCCAATCAAGAAACCAAGATCCAAAGACAAGGATATTATAGTAAGACTTAACAGATTTCATAGTTTTCAGTGAACACTATGCATATTTTAATTAYATATAAACTTGAGTAACCAGTGCTCTAAAAATATTCACGTGCCACTAAACGAAGCAAATTTTGATATTTAAATACATCATAACTTCATCAAATCACCTCAAAATAAAAGACAAAAAGCAAATAAACATGCGTTGTACTCCTTTCAATTATTCCGTCYCCCAGTTTCACTTGGCTAAATATGCCAAAGCATAAAGCAGCRGCAGTTTTTGGTCTCCTTGAAATATTTCAACTTTGACAAAATACAAAGTAAAAACCAACCAAACCTACCACAGTCTACTTGGTTCATTACCAGACTGTTAGGATTAGAATAAAAAACCTTGAAAGTATTATTTCTTAGAACAGATAATTACCTTTTTCACAGATATCCTTGGCTTCACTCGATTGCCCTGAGCCTTGGCATACGTATCCATGATTTTACCAATCTCTGTATTTGATGTAACTCAGCTCAAAAACACCTACAAAAAACATTCATACTTGGTCATTTTATGTTCCTCATTTAGTTAATATACATTTTGAAAAAGCAAGTGCATGAAACAAGAACCAACAAAAACAATGTAAAACAATTTTAAAATCAAAACAGTTTTAAATGGCATAACACCCATACAAATTTTACCTTTAAAATGCATACTGCTTCACAGATTTTTAAAACTATACAACATGTAAAACTAAAAAAGTAAAGTTTAAAGTAAAGTTAAAATCTAAAAAGTTAGTTCCAGTCTATTTCTTTTAGTAGGCTTCAAGCTTGCACAAAGCAGGGGAGGAAGGGAGAGAAGAGGAGGGAAGAAGTATTACACTAGATATCATTTTACTATGGCTAATAGTCTAGTGAAATTCACYGGCAGATTCCTGTATCATGCTGTACACTGGAACTATCCTCCAACAATCTGGAGAGAAAAACATACTGCTTATGCTCTCAGCCAACCGGCCTATTTGTTTCTGTCATTCTAAGTACTACAGAACACCAGTAACTCCTGCTTAGAACAACATGCATGAATAGTCTTCCTCTCCGGCATTGCTCTGAACAATCCTCCCTCAACTGACAAAACACAGCAGATCAAGCATGCATCTACCAGCCCTCTTACCTCATCAAAGGAGTGGTCAGAAGTGCTCCTACTTAAGCTAGTTAAGCTGACCCTTATATCCAGTTCTAACAAAAGATACAGCAATGAAATCAAAATACATTTTACAAGTTTCCCTCTTTAATCAACAGCAATGTAAAAAAAAAAAACAGAAGAATTCAATTTGTTTCATTCACCTCTACCATCCAAGAATTAGCAGTAAGTGGGGAAAAGTAGGTGCTAGACTCAAGTTCTATAGAATTTTTATTACTTTATCTTTTTTCTTGGTCACATAATATAGTCAAGAACTGCTAGACTACCAAAAATAAACCAAGTTAAGAAGCAAACACATTAAGTTGACTGCAAAATAAAAAGTAAACATGCAGACATCAGTAAAATAATCGTAATGAAAATTAATTTGCTAGAAACTTAAAATGTTACACAGGTAAATAAACTGTAACCTGTTCATCTGCAAAGCACAACGTGCATCTTCCAAACTTCAAAAATCTAGTTAAGATAATAACACAAAGCAGTTTCCTAAATCTGTCTACCATTCTTTTTTAAATATATATACACACACACAAACACACACACACACACACACAAAAAATACAGTAAACTTCATGGATGAAAGAGGAAAAAGCCACCACAATGACATTTCCCTTGAGATTTATCTATTAAAAAATGACATGAAAGGATACCAACGAGGAAAAAAAAGAAAAAAGAAAAGAAAAGAAAACCACACATACAGATCCACTTCACTTTTCCCTACTGCTCTACCTTAAATAGTTAATCTACTCTTGCTAATCTAATTGTATCAGGGAAATACTCTTAAAAATATCCTTGTCCTAAGAAGGACCATCAATGGGAAAAGCTGGTTTCTCACACAGTGCCACCTACAAGTACTTGAGCTCCACTATCTGCGGACTGCTCATTACTCGCAGCAAATTCAGGAAAGCCTTCCTTTCACTGGTAAGTGAGAGATGACTTCGTAATTATCTTGGGTCCAGCAGGATTTTYTCAGGTACGTTATTTTAGATTACAGTATGCTGCTACAGGCAGCACGTTGAGCATCATCCTATGGCATACAGCTAAACTAGTAAACTCTGGAGACCTAAATATCCACACAGAGCCACCTATAGCATCATCTATGCCATGAAACCAATACTTCTATAAGTCATAGTACAAAGACTCTGAAAGATGCTGGACACAAACAGTCCTGGTTTATCCTTGATTCAGCACCATAAATGTTTTGTCTCCTCTGCATCCTATCCTTCAGTACTTGCATTACACAGGCTCTCTTCACCACCCAGCTCTCAATCACCCAATAAAATGAGGCAGTAATTTCAGAGAAATCTGAAGTTTCCCATTTGTCCAACACTATAACACAAAACAGAACAAAAAAAATCTGAGAGTGTTCATTTCACACATAAAACTATTATTCGCTTTCAAAAGTACAATAGTCCAATCATCTGAAAAATACCCAAACTTTAAAACTACAACTAACTGGAAAGGAAGTGAGAAGACACTATGTAAGTACATATTTTACATAAATAAAATCTACCCTTTAAAATGATTTTTCACTTCTTCATACTGTATTTGACTACTAAATTTTGTTTCTTCCTATCGTAAGTTTCACAAGATGTCAGAGGAACAGAACTTTTCTGGCTTTGTTCAGAACAAAGACATTCAAAAAAACTTAAAAAAACACACTAAAGAAAAGAATTTGAGTGTGGGTATTTATTGTCAATTCCCACAATAAATTTAAGGAACAAGTAATAAGCGTTTAGCTTTTCAAATCTCATTCAAGTATGTAACATGCAAAATTCACTACTGAAATCAACTCAAAGAATTCAACCGAAATTTTGTCGTGGTTTTCAATTTTTTATATMAATTTATCCTATGCATTTATTAAAGTCATACTGCACTTACAACCATTAACTAAGACAGGTACAAAGGTTATTTCATGTCTATAAAATGCAAATGTGCCAGCTAAATCTTTTAAATAGCTGTGTTCATACACACCTCTATGTTTAAAGGCATAGCAACGTATGTAAGAATGTGAATTCTATATGCAGTAAATTTGAACTTTATATATATCCCATTAAGTTCCAACAGAAGATTCTAGCTGAGAACAACTGTATATCTATGACCATGTTCCAAAATATATTTTTGCTGCAGTACTGTTTAATAGGGGGAAGAAATCTTTCTTTTAAAGCAAAAATACTTTTTATGCCTTCAACGTAATGACCTGAAGAAGCTAAAAGAACTTAGCTGATGATTACCAAAAGCCAAGCTTAAGCAAAAGCTGAGCTTGGATTCCAAATATTAAACTTAAATATGTAAATAAATAAAAGAATATGCACTCCTTTGTAACCTTAAAAAAGTAAATGATATTGAAAAATCAAATTAAACAGTCTTGCACTGACACACAGAATAGTCTGATGCATTTCCATTTCTTATTTCTATTAATTTATCAGTTTCACTAATAGGGTTGGCAGTGCTGAAAAAGTCCATTTATAAAAATGCAAGTTGTCTTGACTGCAGCTATATCCTTCTGAAAAGGCGGAACAAATTTTGCCCATTAATGCTTTCATTTATCAATTGCACATTAAGATCTGTCTGAAGATTTGGCTCATATATTTTCTTTATAAATTGCTACCACCACCCATTTCCTTTTGATTCACTGATTCTTACAATGGTATTGCCAGTATACTGCATCTTTTCTATATCTTCTCTAAAACAGTAAAATTGAACTTTCACTGTAGTAAACAGCAAGTACTCATCTTTTGCCTGTGTAAGCTCACTCAATATTAACATGATTGTTTTTATTTACTTTTTGATTGCACATCAGCAACACAGATGGCATCACAGCCATAAAAATAGCACTTATCAGTAGAATGCCACTCTAGCAACACYAAAGAACCACAGAATCATCCCCTTTCCTCCCCCCTCAAAAAAATCCACACTTTACTGTTTTTCACTCTTCCTTCCTTTACAAGGATGACTTTAAACAAACAGGATATTTGTTCATCTAAAGTACACATTTTTAAATCACTTCAGGAAAAAATCAAATTAAGTTTCATCTAAGTAAGTCAACTTCTCAACTATTAAAACACCAGAAAACCTGTTAAAAAAAAAAAACACTTGTTAAAGCATAAGAAACTTTGAGGAGGAGTCTGCATTCTCAAATATCTTTAAGAAAAATATTACTTTTAATATACTAAAAATACCCATTAGTCTAGATTTTGGAGTTTGTGCAATTAACTTCTTGGTTTAGCATCTTATTCCGTTGTGTAATAGATAACATGGCTAAATTTTTTTAAAATGATTTTATAAGTAAAAGCATTTCCATAGTAGCATTGCATTTTTCAAACAACCTTATTTCCCTTTGGAGAAGAATACTGAAAGAGAATACCCTGTTTAGGAGGTATTTTTAAGACTGTTAACATACCAAATGATTAGCAGGAAGGGGGAATAATCTAGTTTATTTTACTATTTTTCCACACTGCGTAAGATTTTCCACCAGCATACTCTTCTAACTGTCGATGGATTTTAAACAATCCCTGAAGGGTAAGAAAATACTATGAGTTATCAGTCAAGATGGCATCATTTCATTACTAAGCCTCAAAAAGTCACCTTGCCTGATCATGTATGTAGACCAAGGAATTTGCCTGGACAAAAGGGACCAACAGTATAAATACGTAATTTCTCAAGAATTAATTAATACTGACAGTATCTCTCACAAGATTAAAGGCTAATTGTATAATTACAAAATAAACTTTCAACTTAAGTAAGACTGTTTTTCCAACTCTAATACRGACTACTTCAGCGCACTGTTACCTTTGACTTCATTACCACCGATCTCTCCCAGATAAAATAAATCTTCCTCTTATTTTTCATCCTATCTCATAGTGATTTTGTTGCACCGCAGTAGTATGCCAAGGCTTCAATATGAATCTTATTGTACCGAATCTACAGGCACAGTTTACAATTTTTGGGGGGAGRGGRTTTGTTTGTTTTTGAATGGATATTATAGAAAACTAGTGCAGACCTACAGAAACAGGTAACTTCAGCAGACATAGAGGAAGCACCTCAGAAGGGCAAGGAAAGCACACRCACAACACTCCCTCCTCCTCCTCTCTTAAGAGAGGAAAGGAACTGGGAGAAGGATGGGGAGGGGAAAAAGAAAAGCCACTTTCCAAAGGCGAAACGCCAAGAACGAGGTGAACTTAGTTAACCCGTGTGCATCAACCACAGAACAAGCCAGCACGCAGCCGGGACCGCAGACGACCTCGGCCGAGCGGGTCACCGCACTTCCTCACCGGCAGGCCTCCGGCGCACGCCCCCGCGAGGAGGGGCCGCGAGCACCGCCCGCCCGCTCCCCTCGCATGCCCCCGGCCCAGGGCGCTGCGCTCCCCTCGGCTGCGGGCGCAGGGCCGGCGAGGGAGCGCCTTGAAGCCCAAGGCCACGCAGAGCCCGCTGGGGAGGAGCCAGCGGCGGCGCGCCGCGGCTCGCCTCCCCGCAGCGGAGGCGCGCAGGGGGCAGAGCATCCTCCCCCCTCCCCGTGCCCAGGCGGCGGCCACCTGTGGGGACGAGCCCCCGCCCGGCAGGCCGAGGGGCAGCGCTGCTCCGCCGCCGCGCGGCCCAGCCCCTAACGGCTCCCCCAGCCTCGCGCGCGGACGGAAGCAACGGCCGCCTCGACCCCCACCGCCACACGACAGGGGCGGGGGCCGGCCCCCTCCCGCCCTCCGCCACTGCCCCCGTCACCACCGCAGCGCAGCGCCCCGCCGCTGCCACCGCCTCCCCAGCCCGGCCCGGCCCGGCCCCTCTCCCGCCCTCCGCGCGCGCGCGTGCCGCTCTCGCGACGCTTCCGCGTTCCCCCCCTCCCGCTTCGCCGCAGGAGGGAGGTTGTCACGTGGSGGCTCCCGCCGCGCCCTCATTGGCCGCCAGGGCGGGAATTCGAAGCCGCCGCAGCAGGAAGCCTGTGAAGGAGGAGGGCGGGGGAGCGGCGGAGCCTCCGAGCGCCGCGTGGGTCCCTGCCGTGCTCTCCCCTCAGCGTCGGGGGCGCGCGCGCCGCTGCCGCCCGTTGTAGCCGTTACTTGGCTTCCCGCGGCCCGGTAACGGGCGCATGTTCCGTATTGTCTTCCCGGGGAGCGCATTTTACCCCGCCTCCTCCCAGCAAAGTTAGGAACCAAACGCACCCYGTGCCTGCCCCTGGCCCCCGTCAGGTGTGCCGCTACGGGCCGCGACAGGCGCCCTCTCCGAGGGGGGATACGTGAGCTGGCTGGCGCTGCTGCCTTCCCTCAGCACGCCTGCCRAACAGCCTTGCCGCCAGCCCTGCTTCGGCCCATCCGCAGCAGCTATATTAGGGTCACAGCCGGTATCAGCCCTGCAGGAGGAAGCATGGCGTGGTGTGAGGCTACCACCCTTCCCTCGGTGCCTGGCACGGCAGCCAGAGCCTTCAGACAGCCCTTAAAAAGTTGTGTGAGAAGCAGGATGCTAAACTCTGTCCTCCAAGGCATATGAGAGAGAGACCTGCAAGATGGGTCTTTCCTGCCTAGTCAGTCTGGACTTTAGACTTGCCTCCTAGTTGCACACAAAAATCTCTCATGTAAGGCTTGGCTTACTACCTGGCTGGCTCAGCAGGGCAGATGGGTTAGAGGCTAAAGCTGGTTTTAGTCACACAAGACACAGACCTCAGACTCCTAAACTGCYTGAAGTCTCCGAGCATTTCCTTCATTCCCATTCCTTTTTAAACTCAGGGCTACCAGATTCCCCAGTAATTTTAGCACAGCAAGCTATACCATCAAATATGCAGTTTATTTCAAAATTCTCATGAACTATGATAGTGATGAGTATTTAATGGTGCATGATTTGGAGCATTGAATTTCTTCCTATCTGCRTGGAAACAGGGATCTAATAAAAGCTCATACAACTTCACAGCGTTATTCCATTACAGCACCAGCTCTGTCAGACACCAGCATGGCAGCAGCAAAGGAGGATACAAACCAGAAAGTGTTGACTGCAGTGCATTCTCTGCRCTATCCATCAGCTGTGGATAGTCTGGCTAACAACGCTGTCCCTCCSCCCAAAAAGAGACTCCCAAAATCCAGACAAGTCTTTCTGAGAGTCAGCATATAAGAGTGAAACTAAAGAGGGGGAACAACAGAACCAGAATTCCACTATAATCAGAGACTCATGCAAGGTGCCATGTGATTGCAACAGCTTTTGCAGGGCAGAAAAGGAGGAGCCTCCACAGCTGTTTTTAGCAAGAATCCAAAACTTTATATACTGGCAGAAAGGAAAGAAAAAAGATGCTAGCTTTGTAGCTTTTTGTGTATTGGGGATTTCAAAATGTGACCCATCTACTTCACAGAGAGAGACAAAGAGAGGCGGAAAGACTACCTTAACTGCCTATTAAATGATGTTTATGTCTTCTTCCCACTACTGCCTGAGCCCCATAAAAAGGCAGTGAGAGTGTATTCTTGCCACAAACAACTACTGGATTTACTACTGAATTGCCATAACTTTTTCCAYGTAATTCCTGGCTTCCACCTAGCTTCTGTTTTTACTTAAGCCTTTGCTTTATTTCTGTTTAGCCCTTGATCATTGCTATCTCTGGGTTGTATAATTATTTTAGCCACTTCAGAAGTCAGGATGCATATTCACTTACTCATTTTACCAATAGATAGAGAAACTTAATWTTAATTTGCTCTAAAAGCTAGTAAGCTCTGGGGAAAACTCTGCAAACCATGCAGGCTAGATAGAAGATTCAAAGAAAAAAAGATRATTGGTTCCAAAGTGCTAATAAAGTGTGTCAAACTAAAGGTTTCTCTTATTTCCAAAGACTACAGGTCCCTATGGGGTAGGGAGAAAGTAAATGAATAGTTGAATCAAATTTAACTCAGGTTAGTCATCATTTCAGTACTCATTGAGACCATGCTATTTTATAAATTTACTGTCGTTTAAGTAAGGAAATTTTAGCAGTTTTGCAAATCTTTGATCAACCAAAAGGTACCTCTTTGGACCAATGCCTTGGTTCAAAGTAGTTTTCAGCTTTCATAAAAACTAATAATTCTGTAAAAGGGTTTTGTTTTTGTTTTTCGTATATCAAGACTTACTTCAAGTACGAATGTTCCAAAACAAAATAGATTTGGAAACAAAACAAACATGAGAAAGTGTGCTTTAAAAATAAAGTCAATCCTTTTCTCCCCTTTGTTCTGTAATTCCGCTTAGACTATTCAGAATAATGAGTTCCTATGGCTTTCTGCCAAAACCTTGAAAAAAAAAAATCAAGACTTGCCCTCATCAGGAAACTATGAAACATAACCCACAGCACACCATTGTTTGTCAGAAAAATGTTTTTATATACAATATTAAAAATGGAAATAGCTCTGGAATAGTGATTTGTTTTTTACAACTGATTTAAATACTGCCTTTGTAAACTTACAGGAAAATTGGCTGATGAGTCAACACTTCTTAAAATGCATGTTAATGATGAAGAGAGAGAGTGTTAGTTTCTGTGCTCTGGTAATTTATGTCCTGTAGAGCACACTTTAGCTTTATATTTTTCATATACTTTGGGATGGGCAGACGGAACAGGAGGGAATTTCACAAATAGCAAGTACAAAAGTTGGGGATCGTTTATAAAGCAGAAATCTAGTAGAATATATGATTGAAAGAGTAGCATTCCCCTTATAGTGAAAACACTAAACTGAAAGGTGAAGAATAATGAATTACTTTTTTTCAACTCATGCATTTTTCTGCTTAATACATGAGTATAGGTAGATAAACCCAAAGCTAAATCCAAAGCATACATATCTAACATAGATCCGACAGGAATCAGACTTATCCAAGAGACTAATCTGATACCGTGGAACAGTTTTCGCTTGTCTCATTAATCACCACAGGAGTATTTCCATGTTTCAAGAGGCATATACCTGATGGAAATATATAGGGTGTCCAGGGGGTGCCCTGGTTGTATTGTCAGGCAGGTTTGRTACTTTGCCAGCAGTGGGTGTTTAAAACTTCACTGCCAGCAGGAGAATATGGACCTTGCCTAGCAACAACATCCGTTACCAGGCCCTATGAAAGCGAGTAAACACAAACTGGACTTAATGGAAACTTTTTCAGGATGCAGAAGAGTCAGTAGTAGGGTTCCTCAGGAATCATGGCAGGGACTGATTTTATCCAAATTCTTCATCCCTGACCCAAAGAAGGGAGTGCACAGTGAAATCTCCAGGTTTGAGGATGATACTAAGTTCTTTGGGGTAGGCAAATTCCATGTCAGTGATGAGGAACATGCACACCACAAATAGTAGCTCTTTTAGCATAAATCAGAGATGGACTAGAGAGTTGGGCCAAACCTTTTTGTTGATCCACTGAGGCTTTTCTTACATATTGGGTTTGCAACATTTGATATGCAACATGACAGAAATGAATGCAAGACAGATTGTGGTTTACCCCTGGACATTGCTGCATTTTTGTCATGTAGACACTTGCAGTGTTTTCTGCTCCTTCTGTATCAAAAATATCTTGATGTGTATTTCTAGAATATTTTCTGGCAGAAATATTATTGTATCACTGATACTATCCTTAGTCATTATCTGCACCTGTCTTATAAGCTTGGTATTTTCAGTATCACTGGCTTAAAGCAACTTGTTGAATGTCTGTCTCAGGCTGACTTRTATGTCATCTCTCTAACATATTCAATCCCCGTTCTATAAAAGGAGATGAAGAACTAGTCTGTGACTGTATGGCAGTTTTCCATTCATTTTCATATTAGTCCCTTGCTAAGACTTTTTTCCCATGTACAGGAAAGCTATTTAGTTACATAATTCAGTCAGTGTTTTTTTTGGTGACACCACTTCTGAAGAATGTCCCTTTATACCCAAAGCCTTATTACATTCAGGCAAGACTTCAAATTGCATCGCATAAACTGCACTGATGTAGTAATAAGGACTGCTTGCTCAAAGGCAGATAGAYAGTTTATAGTCTTGTCTTTCTTACTTTTGGCTGGAGACGTAGTGTGCATTTCCTGAGAGCCTGGATAAACCTTTCCATTGATCCTCTTGTGGCAAGCTGGGAAGGATCTACCCTGCTTGCTACTACTTTTTCTGCAAAATCTAAAGCTTGTCTGATGTGAATTAACGATACAATTTCTTGAATGACTTTTGGTGGCTTCTCTGTTTATAACATAGCATGCTGCCTCTCAGCCTCAGCTACCTGCTTCTACATCCGCACTGCTTCTGGACTGTGCCAGCATGAGCATTTGTGAAATCAAGCAGTAAATGAGATTGGACTGAGAAGGCTAGAAAACAACTCTCTTTTCTTCTTTTTTGCTGATCCAGTACACCAACATAATGAATGTGTCAGCATGGCCCTGGGGATAGCRCAGAGACAGCTTAGAACAGGAACAGCTTAAATTGGCTGCTTCTGCCACCAAGTGTATACCCATGTGTTGATTTTCAGTGCCATTTAAACCCTGCTCAGTGAGTCCTTGAAGATCATACTCTTAACACACCTACCAACTACAAAAATTGGAACTCTTTGAGTGTATAAATTTATTTGTCATTCTGTCATAAATCTTTGGCCAGTGCTGGACCATGGTATTTATCTCTGACAAGAGTTCAGTTTATGGCACGTATAATGACATCTTCTGGTGTGTTTTCACTTAAAGTTTCACAAATCAGTTGTTCCAAGTGACGTGTTTAAGAAGCAATATTTATTTGCATGTTCATGAGTATTTTAGCTCATTGTTTTAAAAGTGAAAATCTAATGATCTGTGTATATATATGTATATACACAAACATATTTTGCAACTATCATTGGTTTTTCTTCCCCATGACATGAAAATTGAAACTGGAGTTGGATGATCTGTAACCAAGGTAAATTATCTTTCAAAACAATATGCATAAAAGATTTAATCCACGGACCATATTCAAAATTTATCCGTCAGTTGGCCAGTTATGTCCTGCTGACGAATTCTAAGCAACAACTTAATAGGCCTTTTTATACGAAATAGAAAGCATCACAAACTAACTTTATAAAAAGGTGCATTGTACTGCATAGAGACTGTTTCAGATGCTGCAAGATTCTTAGCCAACGCCTTAAAACACTCTGTGGATTATCATAATTTCTGCGTGTTATATTTACTTAAAGGATGTGATAACACTGTCACTATGTTACACAAGAGTGTATGGTAACAACTGGAGCTGGCTGGGAAGTGAAATTTTTATTCTACAGGAAATTCCAGCTTGTCAATATTTTGTTTCATTGAGCACTGGAACAAAACACATTGGCTGGGCTGCCTCTCTGGCAAAAGTGGAACTATCTATTTCTTTGCCAGCTGAAAGAAGGGAGCCAAGAAACCAACTGAGCAGTCGGCAAATTGCCAGGTATCTAAATACCCAGGCAGCTAAGTTACAGCAAACAGCCAGCTTGGTTGGATTTCGGGCTGGCAGATCACCGCTTTAGCRTCTGTAAAAAGTTTTGATGAAACCAGTGCTATATGACTTTTCCAGTGCAAATCTTTCTGTTAGAAAATGTTCAAACACCCTGTCAATAACTGAATAGTATTGAGTCAGGAATGACTGAACGCAACCCTGTGTTGCTTTGGATTCCTTTTGGATTTCTTCAGCTTTGCCTTGTGATTTATGCACAACTTTATTGTGAATATGAGCTTCTGATATCACTGAATTTTCCTGTATTTGATCCATGATGATACTTAACCCCATGAGGGAGTTTTCAGGTTGTCCTTCATTGCTAGTTATGATGTTATTAGTGTTATCCAAATAACACTGCATAGTACCCAATAGTACCTGCTTGTGAATCCCTGCTAACCAGCAGGTACAGTTACTACTCTAGAAGACTACTACTCTAGGTATTAGGTAGAAATAAACACACATGTGACATACGAGGCACACCCTGTCTCGTTGTCTTCAGTGTGTATTTGTGGATGGATGTAGGTTAGGATGAACTAGCAAAAATGAGATAATGAGGCACATATATCTTCCAAACAAGGTGAAAGATACTTGTCTATGTGCTTAACTGGGTAACTGGTAGTGTTGAGATCAGCACAGATTCAGAGACCTTGCTTCATTTTTAGAACTAGCAGTGCACTAACTTTGCTGAAGTTAACCAGAATTCTGGCAGGGTTAAAGTTATTTTTCCACTTCAGTGTTTTTGGACAAGTTTGCAAAACTTTCAGACAGGTTTGTAAAAAAGTGACATCTTTGCTTTCCTACAGGTTAAGATTATGATATCATAATGCAAAGAATCAGCGGCTTTTGCCAAATGTTTAAATAATTTCTGATCTAGGATAAAGTTCATCTTTTTTTAAAATCTGCAGGTACTTTTCACTTTGCTAGTCTACCAGAAATCTTCTGTCGGTTGTTTCCTTCATATACTTCCTCTTCAAAGCTCAGAGATGTCATAAACTATTGTTACATTAACTGTGGTAACTCCAGGGAACTATGAATTCCCTTGTAAATGTTTTGTGGTAATTAAATTTTCTGCAACTTCATCTATTTAAGTTGTCTCTAATACTCCTGCTGTGAAATTAGAGGAACAGCAGATGCTTTACTGAGCCACGTTTCAAATCTTGTTCCTTCCACTTGTAAATAAATGCAACTCTTACTTTCTTGTTTTCTCTCAAATTCAACTCCTGTAGAGATGCTACAGCCTGTTAAACACAGATTCCAATCAAGTTTTATGATAGTTACTTTGCTTTCCATTGACCTTCATATTTTCTATGGATGGCCTAGTTTATTGCAGTTTATTTATAGAGTTTATTCTTGAACAGGAATCATTTGCATTGTGAGTCGCTTTCCCAARATGAAAATAGTCTAATGTGCTGTTCATGATGTGCTTACTTCATCCTTTCTGGTGGATTTGTTGTACAGTTTGCCTTACACTGCTGCAACAGATCTTAAAATGTGCTGTTTATAAAGCCRTAATAACTTCAGCATATCTTTTAGGTTTCAGTCAATCTTAATGTGTCCATTTGGGTTGCCCAGCTTGGTATTTTGCACACTGGTTATTGCTTCAGTGTGGTGTTTAAAGGCTCTCTGATGCTTAATTTCCTCAGTTCAGCCACATTCTCAGAAATTTTATTTCATTTCCTTTCTGATAGAAGAAATGCCATTTAAACATCAGTGATGTGTTTTATTGGAAGTTTTATATTCTTTCTCTTCAGAATATTTGAAGGGAAACTACCAAATTTTTATACTACTTGTTGATACCTTTTCAGCAGTTATGGGAGTGTTGAAAGCTTTTCAAAAAATTCATTTTCAGTTCTTTCAAAAAATGAAAACTAGGAGTAACGAAGAATAAAACATCTAAGACAAACTAGAATGAATGATTGTATAAAAGGTCAGCATATTACAAGGAAYCCCTTAAAGCCATATTGCAGGGAAAGGGAATTATTACTCTGGGGGTGCTACCATTGCAGAAAGTGGCTGCTCTAAAGCTCTGTTCCAAGGATCTCTTAACAATCAATGTCCAAAGACTGAAAATCTTGGCCAGAATGAGACAAAGAATGGAAATGCTTGAAGGAAATACTGTAGGTTCTTCCCCACTCAAGTAGGATTTCTGAGTAACTGTGTCTGAGTTCTTTGCTGAAGGCTGTTTCATTTTCACAGTGAAAATGAAATAGCTTCTCCCATTTAAATTATCATTTGAGCTCAGAAATGTTATATTTGCACACCATATTTAAAACCAAAACAGCTTAATTTCCTGTATAAAGCGAATTCACTTCAGTTGTCACTGAAGGAGATCAGAGCAGAAATATAGAATGTAAATAAAAAAATAAGTTTGAAATATATTTCCAGAATACCTCTCGTTTATCTAATTGTAGTGATCATTASCCTAGGTACTCCTCCTGACTTCTAAATACAACTTTAGCCTACATGTTTACCATGGACTAAAAGCTATATAGAATTGAACATGTGGAGACCATTAGGCCAGGCCAGAGGAAGTTTGGAATATGCAGAGTAATCAAAAACTATGTCCGCGTCTAAATTGGATTTTTTTTAATTTTTAAAAAATATGCATCTACAGGTACATAGATCATGATCACAGCAATGTCTGTAATGATAATATTCTATCAATAATTTGAGGTACAGCTTGAAAAAGAACAAGTATGGCACTCTCTGGAAGAAGCGGCTTCATGATTTTGTACTGACCAGTAAGACATTGTATGAATGGAACAGATTGTGGCCTCTAGGAATGAGATTTTATATTTTCGTGTTGCAAAAATGTAGCCTACAGAAAATACAGTACCTTTTGCAGAGCAACAAAACTGTTCCAAAGTAATATCAATAGTTATTCATTGACTGTTATAGCAAATTAAATCGAGTTTTTCAAGATTCAAACATAGCTTAAAATTATATATTTTGATGGAACCTGATCTTCATACATTACCAGTAATGTACTATTTATTCTTTTAACATAGAAAAATAATGAAAAGTTGGTTGAAAGGAAAATACCTCCTTTGTTGTCACTGAAAAACCTCTTGTTGCTTTAAAACCATGGAAATACCAAACATAATTCCAAAAGTTTTTCATTAATTGAAAGAGAAACAACCCACTGTCTGCTTGGCTAATTTCAAGAAACTGCATTAAGAATATCTGACAAAGTAAAAAAAAAAAAAAAAAAGTATATTAAATTGTTTGAACTTCAGCAATGTGTCATCACTTACAATTGATAAGACGCTGTTCTATCTATAAATGAATGGAAAATGAGAATTAGTTATATTTGCTTTCAAATAATTGCCCAGGTCACATGCAGCATAATAAAGCACATGTGCTATAGATAAGTCATAATTTGATTCTGAAAGCTGTGTTATAAAAGTATTAAATTATTTTTTCCTTATCTGCCAAAAAGATTCCAGAATTACTAGCAGCTTTTCATTTTGTYGGCTTTGAACACATGGAAATGTTGAGGCCCATCCCTGCAAGATGGTTAGCTTGAAAGATTGCAGCCAAAAGGTTTTTTTGAATGTTTCTTTGCTACTGAAAGTAGTTTTGGCTCTTAGGTAAGTATTACCCAATTGCAACTTTTTTCTGTTCTTCAGGAACAATGAAGATGGGATACAGGAAAGAAATCAGTGTTTGAAACCTCCACAGTACCCATATTTCTTTTCCTTTATGCTAAAAACTTTACAATAGTCATAAACTTAGAACTATCTGATCCTGTAAGAGCTGAAGATAATGATATAATAAAGTCACTGCAGGCTAAGTTATCATAAAGTACTGATAATGGCTTCTTTAGTAATAGAACATTTAAAACACATCATGACAAAGGAGAAAAATGGAAATGGATTTAATTTCCTCTAAAGGCCTAACTTCACCATTTTTATATCAGAAAACAAAATTACATTAATCTGATTTAGCTACTTTGTCTGCAGGATTATGTTGATTTTTCAGGGCATTGRAAGCATTCTTTTAAGACTGAAAATTGATCAAAGCCCAATAGAAATGGTTTGTGTGAGGAAAACTGAGCATGTCATGGTTTCAGAAGAATCACTGAAGAATTTGCACACGACTTGTTAGGAAACAGTTTAATGCTTTGTCTTCAGATCCTAGTTTTTTTTTAAAGAGTCTGGCGTGGCAGGTTTGCCTGAAAGCATATTTTCTAGCCCTGCTTTCTTGATCACTGCGGAGGGGAATCTTTGGGGTGCTGTAGTTCTAAATGCTCAATTTTCCCGCTTTCAGAAATTAGAGTATGTTATGAAGTACAGTATTACAGCACAAATCCAGTCCTGATAACTGGGATGTGACAGGGCAGTACCCAAATCTGGGAAATAGGAAGTATCCTGGGATCATCAGTACAGATTATAGCCCTTTCTTAAATTTCAGGAATTTATTTTGTCCATATCTATCTAACATGTCACAGGGRAGGATAATTTGCTATTTTAAATGCACCTTAAGAGATTGCAGAAAAATATGATATTGATGTTGATAGTGTTAAGACTGAGTTTCTAAATAAAATTAATTCCAGTTTAATAGCTGACAAGTTTTAAGGATATGGTTTTAAAAAATGAAATTAATATTTGTAATTAGTTTAGGTAATAAATTGAAACAGCAGGACTGAATTGTATATTTGAAGGCAGTATAAATGTGCATGTACAAGAAAAATACTAAATGCTAAAGAAAATTTTCTTTAAAATATCTCTTAAAGTGCTCTTCTGAAGGCTTTAAAGTTTAATGTGGTCATTTTCCAGCTCTCTCCRGGAAAGATAACGACCTACGCTGCAGGTGAAGGAAGCTTATCAGGGCTGGGACAGCATTCACACAGTGGACTGAAGAAGAGAGTACAATGTGGACAGGCTGTTATGATTCTTCAGACTTCAGAAGCATCCAGGAGAATGGCAAAAAGGAGTTTAAAGCTACCGTGCCCTGCGTGCTGCAAATCTCCATGCTCCAAATCTTCCCTGTGCTTCTGAAAGATTCTACCCTTGCCAGCTTTCCAAATGCAGCCCAGAATAAAAGCCAAGACACATACAGTCATCAGTTGCTGATGGGTCACCTGACAAGTCACACCATGGGCAGAGATGAGAAAAATACCTAATAAATTCTCTAACCACAGTGTTTTCTGGAGCAATCGTGAAGTGGTAGTGTATAGCTCTTTGTAAAGTATGCTCTGATTCATTAGAAAAAAAAAAAAAAAGGATTGATTTAAAAATATTAATGTATTGTGATAAGACATTAAGGCAACTCCTATTTTTTTGGACAGTATTCATCATACAAAAAAAAAAAAAACTCCCCAACACTTAGCTGAAGTGATCCAGGAGTGATTATGCAGATGTCTTTCTTCATTCGACATCTTTTTCCAATGGATGGTTCAAAATGAATGAGAGCTGATGTTAAGTCAAAAGTAAAGTTCTGCCAGCAAAGCACTGAGGAGCAGTATAACAGAACGGTTTTTGTCCATCTGTGCAAGTACCATTTTGCCAGCGATGACAAAACATTCAGTCAGTTTGACATAACAGATCCTTGAAATAGCTGCTAACAAGAAGCTTCACAGCACCAGCACGCAGTAGTATACAATAGCATTCCGCTTGCCACTTTTATCTTGTATAATGCAAGGCTTGCTTTAAAATTTGGAGCCTTTCTGTAATTTTTTGAAATTCATGACCAAAGGAGCCTCATTTATACCTTACTTTCTGCTAACTTTCTCATCACCATAGGAGGGTGAACATTTCCATGCACTATCCAATAGCCCAGCCAGTACTCTGTCTCAGGCACTGGCTAACAAAAGATGTACGTGAAGGTGCACGAAGCCCATTAACCAAATAAGAAAACATTTATTTCTAATTTCTGACATTTAATCATACGCTCAAGTTGTACAGTCTGAGACACAGTATTTCTACAAATGTTAGTGATAAGGATTAGATCTACTAACTGGTGTTAATTTGCTTAGGAAAAAAAAGAAAGCTCTGTACTTCTTTGAAGGCAGACTAGAAGAGAAATCACAGATTTTCACAAAATAGGAACAGAACAGTAACTAAAAAGCAGAACCTATGCAAGACAGGCTGATGTTGTTAAATACATTGGAAACCATGCACAGCTGAGTTTAATTATGCTATACTATATACAGGGCTGAATAGCTCTGTATTTAGTTTTTACATATGTTAAAAAAATCAAAACTCACCTCTCACTCAAGATCACTGAGAAAATTTTGTTAAGGTGAAGGAGATTTAGCCAATGCAAAATTTGGTCAGGATTGATCATCACCAGAATTTAGGCACACCCTTGAGAAGTGCCATGAGACATTTAATGACCACACAGGGTTAGCTTTCCTTCTTCTGCCTCAGTGGAAGAAGAAAGGAAAACTCCAGCAAAATGCTAGCATGAAGTATCTTCCCAGGATACTGGTTACATATCAAATCAGACAGCTACAGAATTAGCAACATCATTTCAAGCTACACTTTTCAGCTTTCTTTGGAGATGTCATATTCAAGTACAGCAACTGCTTAGCTCATGATTTTTTAATAGCACTTGTTAAGGACTGGGGTTTTTTCTCCTCTCTAATAGCACTTTGGTGCCAATTGGGAGAAGCTGACAGTGTTTCTACCTTATTTATTTATTTATTTATTTATTTGGGGGGGGGGGGCGGCTTGAGGCTGCAGTTTCTGTCAGCTTGCTGGCACTGAAAGGGGAAGACCATGCTTCCTCTCTCCTTCTCCTCATTCCTCTTTTCCATTTGCACTACCTCCTCCTTGGGCCAGCCCTGGTGTTGATTAGATCCATCAGCTGATTTAACCCTGCAGACCCCTACCCTGTTATGGTTGTTCCCCTTTCTTGCCACCATTAGGGAGCTACAGTGGTTCACAGGTCTGACCACAAAAAGTGCTGGAGCTATRTAAGTAGCAGAGAGCAGGGCTGGGAACAGACAAAAGCTCTGTTATGGTTGATTATAGTGCAACTTATAGTTATTTCATGAAAAGTAAAGAGCACCGTTCTGGTTTAAAGGGAGAGCAAAACAAGTTGTTTGCAGTAGTTTTTGCCTTGTGGTGTAGCTCTGTAAGCACTAGGTGGCCTACTTTAAAAAGAAATCAGAAATTCCATCTATTCCAGTGTGCAAGAGAGGATTAAAAAGTAGAGTTCGCCCAAGTAATGTAACTGTTTCATAAATCATGCAGTCTGCAATGATTTCAGGAAGTATCAGTTGTTGTTTATTGCAAAGCAATGGAAGCATAGCATATTGTACTCCATAAATGTGATTTATCAGGTTGTTGAGTTCAGACACCGGATCAAGTTAATAAATGAAACTGTCTATGTGCAGGCTCTTGTTGTGCCTTAGTTTAAACTCCTTTCATAGAGGATGRACTTAGATTACCAGTGACAGATGCAGAGTTAGCACCGCTCAGCTCACACGTGGTATCCTGTGACATGATCATGAGTATGAGCCACTGAGAACTGTATTTCCAACTCAACAAACAGCAGCTACAGCAGTTAGGGGTTAATCCTATATACTGAAAAAATATCACCTGTAGTTTCAAGGGTGCTTTTCCCCAGAAGGAGTGACCTAACAAAAAGACTTCAACCTCACCTGTAAAAAGCTAAGATAGTCATAAACTTGAAGGAAGAGACACTGCCAATACCGAGCATGAGAACTGCCAAAATAAACAGGCCTGGAAAGACCTAAAGAGCTACCTACTGGCTCCTTATTAGAGCCAGCTGGCTCCTCAGATATGCTTTCTGTGTTTTGTTATTTATTTTTGTGTTTTCTTAATTATTGACCTTTTAATTATTATTGAGAATAAATAAACCACTAAGTTACAAATGCTGGCCAGTCAGTAAATAGCACTGGCACCCAAAGAACAGAATTTCAGCTGCTTAAGTCAAGACCAACTGAGAAAATAACCTGCAAGTTTCATTGCACCTGGGAAATGAATCACAGTGCCCCTCTGTGATGCAGCAAGGAAACAAGAAATTCTTGAATGCCTTCAGAGACTAAAGGCAGAAAGAGAGATGCAGCTGCTATAAGTGTCTATCAGCCACCATTTTGCTCCAGTTCTTGGTTTTTACTATCTAAAAGGGAGGCAGGAAAGAAAAAGCAGAGTAAGGATCAGAGTCACAAATTGCATGTTGGCTAAGGTATTTGAGTGTCCTCTGGAAGAGCCCACAAAATAGGTCCTGTTAGCAGCTGTAATTTATATACATCTCTAAAAGAGAGTGACTACTACATGRGCCAGCAATGTGCCGTTGTGGCCAAGAAAGCCAATGATCTCCTGGCGTGCATTAGGAAGACTATTGCCATCAGGTCGAGGGAGGTGATCCTGCCCCTGTCCCAAGCCCTGGTGAGGCCTCATCTCGAGTCCTGTGTCCAGTTCTGGGCTCCCCAGCACAAGAGAGACATGGAGCTACTGGAGAGAGTCCAGYGTAGGGCTATGAGGATGGTCAGAGGGCTGGAGCACCTGCCCTGCGAGGAACRGCTGYGAGAGCTGGGCCTGTTCAGCCTGGGGAAGAGAAGACTGAGGGGGATCTGATCAACGTGTACAAGTACCTGAAGGGAGGGTGTCAAGGGGATGGGGACAAACCCTTTTCAGTTGATCCGTGCGACAGGACAAGAGGCAATGGGCAGAAATTGAAGCACAGGAAGTTCTGCCTGACCGTGAGGGGGAATTTCTTCCCTGTGCGAGTGACGGAGCACTGGACCAGGTTGCCCAGAGAGGTGGTGGAGTCTCCTTCTCTGGAGATCTTCAAGGCCCGCCTGGATGCAACCCTAACATGCTCTAGGTGACCCTGCTTGAGCAGGAGGATTGGACTAGATGATGATCTCCAGAGGTCCCTTCCAACCTCAACCATTCTGTGATACTATTATAGGTCAGTGAAAGAGTCAAAGCAGAAAAAAACACTTCAACTTTTTTTTGTAAATGTCTTGAACCGGTGAGTAGATTTTTTTTCAGTTAATATTGAGAGCTAAGCCAACTTTTATGAAATAGTAAATGGCTCTAACAAGAAATTGCAACAGCATCAGCATACACCCTTCATATCCAACAATACTCAGGGTGTCAGTGTCACTTAGTGCTCAAGATGAGGCTACAGCAAACCTCTAGTGTGGTGTGGACTCTAAAATTCTCATTTTTTCTCTGTATAATATGGTAATTGGGAACCTGAAAGGAACAACAAATGAGTCTGCCAGCCAAACTGGAAATATTAGCAAGTTGGTAAAATGTCACATAACTTCTCCAGTGTCTGTTCCTGTGCTTCCTCCCAGGCAAACCCCGTCTCCCAGCCCAGAGATACCCTGAGGGTCAGGTTCCCGTAAGTCACAAAGCAGCAGGTCTACTGAGGGTAGGAGTGCTATTTATATCAATGAAAACCATTTTCTCTTCCTACTTCCTCAGGGATTAATTTGTCTAGAGAGCAGAGACTTCCAAACTAGGTCCTAGATTTACAGATGTAAAAGAATCACCAAGCTTTATGTTTCAGTCTTTTTTTGATCCATCAACAGAAAAAGCGCTTAATAAAAAAATTAGTCATCTAAGAAAACTTGGGACAATGAATTTTCCTTTCAAAATGTATATACTTTGAGAGGGGATTTATAATGACTAAACAAACTCTTACCTATTGTTGATCCTGCTGGCAAATGATTTAGTAATTTAACTTGTTTAAAAACTAGCATTTCAGCAAACCTTAATTGAGTTTTGCCAGCCATTAATTATGGTCCTTATTGACCGAGAAATAAATGGTGATTGATTGTCATGATATAACTAATAGTTATTGTGTTTTTTTAAAAAAATATTGTTATTATTTTTTAAGGAATTTAGGCTCATTTGTCCAAGCTACTCTTTCCACAATGTTTGGGAGACTTAATTAATATTCCTATCAATACTTTAAATAGGCTCAAGATTCTGGGAATTACAGCATAATCATTTTCATGGCTGAGTGACCACTGGGAAGATGCAATTGTATTGAAAATTATTAATAGTGAAGAAGGTTGATTTGTAATGCACTGTATAACTTCCTAATACAATTTGGAGAGATTTTACTAAATGGTGAAACTATTCATTTCTAGATGGCTCATCATACTGTGTTGCAGCAGGGTTAGCACAACCATTCCTCCCCTCCAAATTCCCCTGGTTTAGCTACCTTATTACTTTATAAACTCTTTGAGAAACACATTTGATTTTTATTTATATATACACTCATTTAATTATTTACTAGTAAGATACACAAGATAACAAATGACAGATACAAATTTAACAGACATCTGGAAAAATAATTTCAGATTTCAGCTGACGTCTGATGCTCTCTCATCTCTTGATCTCAAGTATCCCAGGTGTACAAATATTTACTTGGGTTTACTGCATGCAGATAACTTTAAAGAAGAGGTTCAAAACATAGTGGGGTGGAAGGTGGAGGAAGGGAAGAGAGGGAGCAAGAGAGACTGAGCACGACAGAGCATGATCACGTAAAGCACATTTCTTTATTCATTTTTATTCGTCTGAAATTACTCACCTAATGTTTCTGACTGAAAGCATGCTTTTAAGCAAATACGACCTGGAAAATAAGTCACCAAGCCTAAATTAGAAGCACCGGCTCTGATGCTACGTGCGATTCACCAGCTGCTTGCAGATTCCAGAGTGAAAAGTTGCTGATGTGACCTTCAGWTACCAAGAGAGGAGGGGAGAGGCTGTGCTCAGGCAGTCTCCGAGGTACCGGCCCCTCAGGATGAGCGAAAAYCCCATTTGCTGAATAGATTATTATTACCAGGGACAGTGTGTTAGGATTTCAGAGGTGTTAATTGGGTGATATTTAATTAACGAACTGCATCACTCGCAGGACAGTGGGAACACCGGGAGAACGTATATCCGCTGTTAATCAAACTACGTATGAGCTAGGCAACACATAGACGTAGGGGATGAAACTGAAGAAGGGAAAGGAACTTGCTCATAGCAAACGTGAATGGGGAAATACTTCAGGCACCCAAAAAGCTYTGAGATGCAGGAGAGGTAAGTAACAGCCAAAGGTCAGAGCGGAGGGACGAGCTCGGGGGGATAAGTGCGAGCCCAGCTGCGCGCTGCTGTCAGGGAGAGGAAAAGGAAAGCGAAGCCCAAGCTGAAATCCCGCTGCTTCAACAAGTCATCTGCCACCATACAGGATGTCCCTTTCAGCACTCTGAAGCCTATCTGGCCCTCCCTCTATAAAAAGAGGCACGCGTTTCCGTGCAGATCCCTTTCGTTCTTGTCTAGGAGTCAGGTCAGCTGCTGCTCTCAGTCACCCGTCGTGCACTTATTTGCCTTGGGCTGAAAGCATTGCGGCTGCCCGTATACTTTGTCATGCTGAGAATGCAAATTCCGATCTCGGTTCCCTTCCTGCCATCGGATGGCTGGAGCAATCCAGGCCACGCTTCCGCTGCCATGGGATATTTTATTTCCGAAAAGTGGACTTACAAATATGATCGGAACTGCAATTAGAAAATAGCCTGTAACAGCTCCAAGGAAATGTTACAAACTACTTAAATACACAACTAAATAATTTGGGTTAACACTATACTCCCATATCCGTTTCCAGGACAGGGGAAGATTTTAATCAAAACACAAGCTTTAGACTCAATGGCATCATTTTTAAAACTGTCTCAATTTTCACTATACCCACCTGCAAGATTAACATGAAATGATGGAGCTGCTCACAGTGCCATCATTTCCACTTTTCCTCTTGTAGTTTTTCATCCAATCCCAACCACTCTTTAAATAACTCTCTATTTTATGTTTTAGATGATATCCTAATGGCTCTTTTTAATAAACAGTCCTGGCAAGAACTCTAGCTATGAGATTTGCTTCTGGGGATTCCTTGCCTTCARGAGCCCCAATTTAAACTCCTTCATGTTTACCACTTCCAGCTTTCAGATTTTAATTAATGCTGTCATTGGAGTTAGCATGATTTCAGTGACTTTATCAATGACTTATTATGTATTCAGCATTACAACACTGGCTTAAGGAATTTCTAATATGGCAAAAGYACTAAAATATATGTAGTACTAGCATGTACATGTAGTAGTAGTATGAAGTTCACATATTTATCTAGATTCTTTTAAGACGTACTAAAAACCTCTCTGAGCAGAGAGCCTCTAAATTAAGGCTTATAATGAAACCAATCACTTCTTCACATTCCTTGAAATCTCATTCACCTAAATGTAGCATACAGGAAAGATGAACCACGTGAAACCTACWTTTTATTAAGTGTTGTTGCAAGAAGCAATTCTAGAGTATTCATGGTGTCAACGCACCATCATACTGCAGAGTGCTGTCCCTACTAGTGTCCTCTACTGTACCTCACTGGCCGTTTTTCCTAATACAGTCCCTTATTTATGAGGCAGTTTTGATTATTACAAGCAACCACTCTGGATTATGAAAACTGGAAACACACAAAACATCTGAAATGAAAGTCTGGGCTTTGATCTGAAGAGATTCAAAAGCACCTGGGAATTCACTGGGGGCTGAAACGGCYGTCTCTGACCTCTAAATGGTCTGGGTTAGCCACAAAAACGCCTCTCACAGAACGATCACGTCGGGACAACGGGGTCCCAGCTCCAAAACCGCAGCCCTAACAAACCCATTTAAGTTCACAGAGACTAAGAGTTTTGCTTTTGCATMTGCCATTAGTTGCAGTTCCTTTTGCATCCCATCCCAGGTGAATACCAACCTAGTAGCTCACTGCCCTAAAACACGGTAACTGGGCACTGCCTGGCGAGTTGCCCTCCGTCGCCAGGGCTTGGCACRGCCTCGGCTCAGATGACTGTTTACCTGGGTTGGCATTTTAGAGGTTCCGCACATATTACCAGGCAAAACGCATTTGTTTTGYTGCCAATTACCTCATATGGGCACTGCTATATATTGTTTTAAAGACTGTCGTTRCTATGGATGCAAATGTAAATCTATTTTTACTTTTAATATGCTGTAGGCCAGCACAATGGCGAAAGATCCCTGCAAATGTAAACACCTACATGCACAGCGACCTACTTAAAAGTTACATGTGGACTTGCATGTAGCCATATAAAGTATTTTTAAAAGCCGTATTCAAAGCCTGTAATTTAAAACAACTTTAGTGCAGCGTGCGGCATACTGAATAGAAATGATGCTTGACAGTCATTCATCCAAGTTTTATTTAGTTTTAACATACAGAGTTTTCTGTTAAATTACAGAGGCTTACACTGTGCCAAGAACTTAGTATTGTATCAATTTCAAGAGGGAATTTTGTTTTAGATCTGATGACATTGCTAACAGCCCACAGTTTGAGTGGCAGCATCTAAAACTCAGTGTAATGATGCTGAAGGACTTCCACTGATTGCCAGACACAGAAGGAATTCAAGGACTTACATACATTGAATGCATTCTGTTTATTTGCGAAGGAAGATCTCATGGGAGTGCCCGTTATGGAAGGCACCTCTTCCCATGTACAATAAAATCAGCCATTGCTTCCAGCAGAATACAAAAATACACATCTCAGTGACTTCCATACAATAATAAATATGTAATCATGCATCCAACAATAAAAAGGCACGGAAAACTGGTCACTTAGTAGTCATAAAAATTACTAACTATATTAACAAAGCCACCCAAATTATCTGTACAAGGAAATGTAACAATATATTCCAAAGGTGAAAACACATAAAACATCTTTAAAATAGTATATGCAATAAATACCTCAATTGTTTTATATATTAAAAATAAAACTGTGCCATTGTAAACAGTATGTAAACAAACAAAATTCACTGTTCCTTACCATTATTACAAGTAAATAAAGCCAAAAGTTACGCCCCTGCTCTGTTAGATATACTTCATTGGCAAGTTTTGTCAGGCAGTTTAAAGTTTTACTCTTTTCTGCAGCAAACAGAGCCCACTATGTGTGTAATTTTAAGTACTATAGCAATTGTTTAGCTTCAAAACTGACTACCCAAAATGTAGTAGATCCTCAAACAGTCAGAACTGAAACTAGGAAAAGCAATTTTTGCAGTGCTAAGGACAAAAGTAATTTAATTATACTGCATGTAATAGTGACYGTAAAACTTAGCTGCTTATATACCACTGCTCATCTATAGTCCTCAGGGGGCTGTAGAGCATCCTTGCTCCTGCGGACGGAGAAAGCGAGGCACAGAAAGGTTGGCCRACCTGGCTCCAGTCGGGCACCAGCTCAGCAGCAGGAAACTAAAAGCAGAATCCAGACYTCTAGCCACTGCCTGCACTTCCTCCTCATTTTGTCTGAAATCCTGTATATTAATTCATCACGGTCTTTTAGGCAAATAACGTTGAGTCCTGAACTCCATTCCTGACTCCAATTACAGAAGGATAACACACACGCAAAAGGAAAGCCGCCTGCTCGCCTGAGCACCCCTCTGCTCCCGCTAACAGCGGCAGAGATTTTCCATCGGCCGCAGCGGGAGCGTAATAGGAGCTTTTCTCCCAAATCCTTAGTTGGATCCATATTAGCAAACCAGTGAGCCCAGGCAGAGCTCTAAATATTCATTAGCATGATTGCCTCTACAGTTTAGTCTTTAGAGGTCTGCTTCTGTAGCTGACAAACTGCTGGAAAGTGCAGTTTGTCAGCTACAGAAGCAGACCAACATGCATACTTCCTTCCGTATTAGCAAGGAGAGCATAAACCTAAGTATTTTCCTTTCTTAAACTAAATTATATCAAAACTCTCCCGGGGCTAGTTGGCCATCTCTACATACATCTTCAGAATGAGCCTTACATGGGAATATGGCTGGCTTGCTATTTCTTCAACTTTTGGTAACGTTGGTGTAGCTACCTCATTTTGCAAATCCTACTGGGTCCCTGGAATGCCTAACTACCACGAATACAAACCTACCTGTTCCAGAAGCACACATTTCAAAGTGCAAGAAAGTTCTTGTTTGAAAACAATATTTTTAGCATTAGATTAAGAAATTAAGATGTATTTATTTGGCTGTTTCACAGCGTGATGTCTTCTTAAAGGAAGAATATACTTAGAGTATACACAAATAAAAAGACACCCTGGAAGGGGATTCAGGAAGCACGGCATTACAGTATTTCTTCTCCCTGGTGCTAGCAAAGAATTCATCCTTCTGTCTCTAAACAAGTGATTTCTCTAATATCAGTCAGGCATTTGCCTGATTTGCACTACCACTTAATATGTTCATAATTTTCTTCACCTATGAAATACTAGAAGAATCATTCTACAAACAGGCTTTGAAGAGACCTCTATGTTTTGACAAGAATTTTAAGGTGTACTATATAAAGTTGTTTGTTTTGTTTTGTTTTTTTTAGTTAAGGTACTTTTGGATAAGGTACTTAAAATATTCTCATTCCAGATTTACAGAGACAGCTGAACAGTACGAAATCAGTAGGTATACAAAACAGATGAGACAGCTTCATTTTCAGTTACCACACTGCATGCTATCTGTGCAGAGAGAGATAAGAAATGTGATCTATCTTTAGAAGAATCTATATTAAGTCTTACAAAAATTATTTTAGAATTTGGTTTCTTACACATAGTAAAGGACCAGAACAATGAAAAATTCTGTACATTCTGTAATGCACATATCCCCACCTGTTGTTGTATTTTGCAAGTTCGGTAGAAAAATCCAAATAACAACTACAGATTTCACATTGGGAAAAATAAATACATTTCACTTACTTAAAAAAAAAAAAAATCACAGTAGGAAAATAGCCAGTAAACAATAGATTCAGAGAGGCTTAAACTTGGCCCTAGCGAGATCAATGGGAGCTTTGCCAAGGATTTCAACAAAGCCAGAATTTCACCCAGAATTCTCATACAATTCTTCAGCTGACAACAATCATAAACATCCTGCCACTCCATTGTATAAGTTAAATATTAATATGCATCTGTAAACATCCTACAATTCATCTGATAGAAAAAATGTTACAATAAAAAACAATGCAGCATCTGTAGCATTGTATACGTGTAAGTTTTTGGCTCTGCACACAAGCTGGCATCATTATATATGCAAAACCAGGATATGTATATACATATATGTACAGGTGTGCACGCACACGCACACTACAAACTAGATACAGACATACACACATGCACACGCAAATACTGGCAAGAGAACAACATTCACAGGTACAACATTTAAATCAGATGATCAATCTGATGTTAACTTTTCGGCGATGAACAATTTCTTCCTATCCAAATCCTCTGTAGGGTACAAGCTAACACGTACATACTAATACTAAAATACACAAATACTCTCAAAGGGGGACAAAAGTGCTGTTTAAAGCTAAGAACACGCCTAAGTCCCTACAGCTCTGTGGCTTTAATGCATACGTTTGCAAAGAGGATGTATTTTCCTGTGGTGTGGACAGGACTAAGGGGAAATGAAGGGCACAAACTCTGGGGCGCTTTTTACCTGACTAAAGCAGTACAAATCACATTAGAAGTTTACACTGCTAATTAATACATTCTTGATATGGGCAGAAGTTGTTTATTTCAGCTTTTTGTTTCAAACCATAATTCAGACTGAACTGAGCTGTGCAGAAATCCCGCACTATGTCACATCTTTGACRAGCAGGGGACATCCCGCAATGCTTATGTGCACACTAGCAGTTTTCACTCACGCAAGAAAGAAAAATGTTATTACAAAATTGACTAACAGCTGTATGGACTGGAAAACAAGTTTAAGTGATAAAYATGGCTAACAAAATTGCCCGCCCACGTTGTGCCATGATGCTYTCAGTACCTTTAGAAGAAATCTGCTTCTTTAAAAGCCAAGACATACAACACATTTACACAGTTGTARCATTTATATTATAGCACTGGGCATTTAAAGATACCTACCCTGGACATACGATGCTACACTTGCCAAGTAAAGAATACTACTGAACATATTCTGGATAGTATCTATTAATAGAAAGTGTTTACTTGGACTGTAGATCYGACACTGATATTTAAGACAAATTGTTTATTATGACCGTTCATATGTGGGCAATTTATGGATCAGTACTCCAGTGTGCTAGAAACTGTAAAACAATTTGTACACTTATTATTTTTTTGTATTTCATGATTTTTGTCACCCAAATACTTCTCAGTCTCTCCATAACCAGCTGGCAACAAGAGCCATGATGTAAAGAGTTTCCATATTTCAGGCATATTTTTGAAAAGGCATATTAGGTGGCTATGGTCTTAATAATTGGGGCATATTTTTCTAAAAAAAATGCTCAATTTTAAAAAATCTTTTCCCTATTTGCATTGCTAGAAGCAGCAGAGGATTTTTAGAATTCATCAGGCTCTGTGTGAACTGTCCTGTTTAACTCATATTATTACAATAACGTAAATAAATAAAACAGAYGAGAACCAGAACTGAAAGAACAGTGGAATATTTGTCCAACAGATTATTCTTTGCTGATTTTGGATAACAATAAATATTTTGGGTGTCGTGTCCCCCCCGTACTCCCCCGCCCCCCTGAAATTCAAAAGTTTTGTCCCAAATATTCCAGAAATCTTCCATTAAGAAAAAACATTACTTCCCCTTTTTTCTTTTTACATGCTTTGTGTCAAAGAACACCAGACATATAACTGTTGAAAAAACAATCAGAGAGACAACAGAATGAATCAGAAACTCAGAACCAGAAGTAAAAAAAAACAATCAAACAAAAAATTATTTTAATCCAYTTCTGGAATCTGAGCCTTAAAAAAACCCATCAAAATCAACACAATTTTGGGAAGTCTTTCAAATCTGACAATGCGAGGTTTAGTAGTATTGTTTCTGATATGCTTTCTGTCACCATGGATGAAGCTGCAAAGCTGCTAGTATTAGATATTAAATGATTAGYGTGTGTGAGACGATGATGAAGGACCAGAGTCTGAACGCTACAGAGATCCAGCCCTTGCCACCGCTCAGAAGTTACTCAGTGCCTTTTTAAGATTCGTTCATAACTAARCTCTACGTACAAATCCCATCTACCGCACATCTAATCTTCTGCTGTGAATATTATCCTCCTRTCGGATGAGGAAGAGACTCCCTCAACATACAGATTTCAGCAAACCGTGTTGCAGCTTTTCTGAGGATTCAAAGGACAGGATATAAGAGAGTGGCTAACGAAAGGAATGATTTCCAAGCAGTTTGGAAACTGTGCTCCTTGAGGGGAAAAATGGTAATTTTGTCACGTACGGATGACCACGTTTTTCAAAGTGCGTGTTTTAAGGACAAAGACAATCCAAGACAGACAGAAAAGCACAGATGCAACAAGTGACAGATGCAAGGAGAAAATCCTCTGGAGGGCAGCTAAGCAATATAGTCCAAATGCCTACTTTAGCGTGCAGAGACGTCATCCTGAGCGAGGACAGCGCCACTAGAAACCTGCTACGTTTCTCGCATGCCTGCACGCCTTGCTGCTGGCTGTAAAGGTTCACAAGACGCCCAAGGAAAAGCTCTTACATTCTCAAAATCCTCACTAGGAGCCCCCAGACCCTTACCTATCAGCACACGTGTTTTCTTGGTCCTTCGCTGAAAAAGCAACACTGAGCAGCTTCTAACAGCTTTCCTCAACCTCCACATTCACACAGTAATTGACTGTAACTGCAAAGAGAATTAGGCCCAAACAAAGCTTACTTCAACTAATGCAGGGGAAAAAAAAGACATATCTGTAACTTATTAATTAAACTAAAAAGCTCCCTATCTAATTTCTATTTTAGTTTATTAAAAGTAGGGCTTAAAATTCTATTTCCTTTTCATAGTAGACGTTTGGGGCACTATGTGGGGGGCGGTATTTTTGGCTTTTTTCTCGGTTTTCACCACAAAAAAAAAATACCCAACTTTAGTTTATCTTTAGTTCATTTCTTTTTGGTTTCATTTTCCAGTTCACATGCTCTGGTACAACGCCACTGTATTTAGATCAAATACAGCTTCCTAAAAAATGGAAAAATTATAAAAACAATTCTAATGCCTTTAAGCTTTGTACCATATTATTTCCCTAAATACCTGTTAAATCGTGACATTGATCTTTTAGTTTTACTACAAATATTTTTTCTCTCTGAAGTATGTTTTCCATAGAATGAACTATAGATTAGTCACTCCGCACTTGGTTTACTAACAGCTAATAATCTAAGTATTTTTTAAAAACCTCACAGAGCTGGTGAGGTTTATCCAGAACACCTTTCTTCCAAGGGTCACTCCAGCAGGTAGTGTTAATTGTTACTGATGCGGATTGCCGAGGACAGAACTGCAGCCAGGTAGTTGGGATTGCAGGGGATGTAACTTRAAGCAGGATTTTGGTCCTCCCTGGCTATACTAGACCTCCAGCCCTGTGCAGTTAYCTCCTCCTGGAGCACCCTGCAGCTCCTTTCTAGCCTGCCTACCCAGCTCTTCTGGATATGAAGAAACAGTGAGGGCGACATGCCAGGGTCTCATCCTGCCAACAAGTGGGGAAATTATCTAGACACGGAGCTGGGAAGCACTGCAGGAACATTAGTTCAGGCATAGCTTGTATTAATTATAAATTACACACTAGCTTCTTCTGCCCTTGCTAATGTAAGCAACAGGTTAAATGAACTCAAAATCCCAAAGTGATTGTATTAAAACCATTTGTTTCAAGTAGGACAAAGTTCTTCAATTATTTAAAAGAGATTTCTGTATTTCAGCCATGTAAATACCTGAATTTCATGTTGACTGCTCTGAAGACAGTAGCTTTAACCACTGCAGCTAAATTCAGTACATTTTGTCCCAGAATACTCTCAGGTCTGTAACTGGCAGCATTTTGCTAGTTTGGCTAAGTGTTAAAGGTACTAATGGTTTGGGAGTATTTTTTTTTTTTTTTTTTTTATAGACTACAAAGGGACGATGTTTCAAGTTTAATCCTCGGAGTGAGAAAACTTTTGACTCAATAAACACTTTYCTATTGCAAAAAATTGGAGGCATTGCAGGCACTATTAATCCTACAGAAGTTAATAGGAGCTCTGCTATTAGCTCCAATTGGCAACAGGCATAGTCTCAGGGAACTCTCCAGATGGCATACAAATGAAATATAATTTCTAATGAACAGATTGGGCTTCTGTATGGCAGAAACGAGCATTTCAAGTACATAAGCTAACCATTAACAGAGCAATTAAACTTAATGCAACAGTAGTAGAAAAGAACTAGAAATTTTTTTTATATAAAAGATCAAGTTCCACACTATATTCTCTATATAAATACATGAATTTATACAACCAGTAAAGATCTCCTATTGATAACTACCAAATGATGCTTTATCAATCCTGTTGACACTATCATTTCTCTTTGAAGATGCAGCAGACAAAATTTAAGTCCTGTCTAAACTCCTTTGCTTCCTCAAGTCATCAAAAACTCTTCTTTTTACTTRAGAGAGCAATAGAGTCATGTACAGTTCCTGCAAACATTAAATCTTYGCAGTTAGAATAGGCAGCATCAAGCCCCAACGATATGAAAATCATACCGCACAACGTACAATCTACGAAAACGGAGTCAAGAGAGGGGAGAGCCAGTTGTATCAATGCAACTAACACCCAGCACGCTGCACTTGAGAGGTACTTATGTCATTGGGGTGGAAAAACAAAAACTTCATATAGCTTTCTGTGGCTCTCACTTACTCACACGGGAGCTGTGCGAGATGATTTCCTGGTTGYAAGCTAAATATATTGCTCCAGCTGAGTTATCCTCTACAACATACATYGCTTGTAACTTTAACTTTCACAAATACTTTTTACACTGCTAATTACAAATTACCCAAACAGTCAAATCCATATGCAAGAACTTAATACTTAGGAGCACAGATAAAGAAATGGAGAAACAGTAGTAAACATTACTAATGCAATCGTTAATAGGAAGCATCAAGCAAAATAGGTTCTCTGACATGTCCATTGCAGAATTTATCTATGTATAATACATTTTAAAAGTTTTTTTTTTTATCAGTAATACTACCATTCTTCTGCTCATATTTTGTTTGTGTTAATTTTCTATTACGTGTGAAAAAGGTCTCCTGCCAATCTTCCAGAAAGGAAGACTAGATGCAGTGAAAAACATTGGTAATTTTACCCTTGAAAAAAGATGTGTACCTTATCAAGTCTTTATAAAATTTTCATAAGTAAAATAGCATCACTGAGTTCAGTAAAAAAGTAAAAAATGGCAAATTACGTGTTTCTATACAGAAAGCATTGGAACACAAAATTGGCCATTATACAACAAGTCAACTCTTCTTGTTTGAATTATGATTTTACATTTCAGTCTGAATTTCTTTGGGAACAGATGGAGAAAAAAATGAGGATTCTTTTACACTACCAGGAATATTTATTCTAGTCCCAAAGTACTACAGTAAAAGAACTGGAACTAGAGAAATCTGAACTAGAGAAAAAGTACTGAATTGAAATAGTCTGGCAGTCTGTTTAGACTGAAATAGTTTGGTTTTGGTCACACGCTTTACGTTTTACTGTTCTCTCAGACTTAAAACATTCCTCTTTGGAGGAAAAGAAAAGCAGTTAAGGGGAAACACATAAAAATGTAGCATAATACATAAAGAAAATTTGCAACTGCCATCACATAAGAATTTTGATTTTTGAACAAGTTTTTCCTTTAAATTATTGCAAAAAATGAAAAAGGAGTACTACCACAAGTTTGCCTGACTTCATTCCATTTCTAAAAAGACGACGTTATGCATTATTTTTATCATCTGAAACAGAGGTTACTGCAACAGTTGAACACAAGCAGGAAGAATTCTATTCAAAATTGGCAATAACTAAACATGCAGTTAGCAGTCTATTACTATTTAAAAACGTGCATTTCTTCTCTTCCTCTTTCCTAAGTGTGGGCCATTAATTTATGTTAATACTGACCACTTCAAAAAACACACTGATTGCTCTGCATTCCTTACACAGATTTTAAGGAACACTGATTGAATGTGGGCATTCAGTGGAAGTTAAGATTATGGAACATTTCCTTCCACGGTAAAGTCTGTATGGTGATTTTTGACTTGATGATTTTAGTGTCTTGAATCAGGCTCTAAAATTGTACTGGCATAACTATTAGGAGTTTTCTTAAAAAAAATACTAACCACTTCTATGGGAGTTGTTTATCTTCTCTTTGTTGAAATATTCGGATGTATGCTTTGAAACATTCTAGCCATTGGGATTAAATTATAATGAATTCAAGTTATTAAAAATGAAATTATGCAAGTCCTTAACAGTAGGAGCGGGGGCTTTTACAACAGTAATAAAAAAAACAAATACTTGGAAATCTACAGTAATCATGAAATGGTAACACTGTGTTCAAAAATCTTTCCTTAGAAAAACCACATCACTAAACCAAGTTACAATCCATGACCTCAGTGGAGAAATTCCATAAAATATTTTGAGCCCCCTTGTCGAATGCATTTGGAATTGATACCCAATACTAGTCTAAGGCATGGAGTTGCATAAAACTTGCTCTCCTGGGTGTCTATTAAATACAGCATAAATGATGTTTACAATACTTTTTCTACTTGCACATTTAAAAACCCCCTTTGCTTGTAACAATCAAAGTTAAATTCTTTGGTGGTCATTTAGAAAAACTGAACTGTACAAAGTTGTCCTATACTGAGGTAATCTGAGGAGTGTCGTAAGAAAGTTGCTTCACAAACAACACTTGGACATCTTCTCTGCCTAAAAGTAGCTCCCATTTTTTAATATACTCACTGTAGACCTCTACCGCAGTCATTGTGTGGCCTTAAGAAATTTGGTTCTATAGCCCAACTTAATGCATTACATGTAACAAGACTGAAATTTTTAGAGAGAATTTATCCTGCAATTAGGAAAGTAAAGAAAGTTCTTTCATGAATTATAACTGGGAAGATGAACTGCATAGTCTACCATAACAGCCATATATCCCAATGCTGCCACACATTAAAATATAGTGTAGCCTACAGAGAAACATGGAGAAGAAAGGAAATACAACTTATCAAGGCTTGACAGATGCCATGTGAACATCATTAAAGGGGTCAATGTCAAGTACATTAAAAAAAAAAAAATCTTTCCATTGTTTGTATATGCTTTTAATACAACAGCATGAAAATAATGTCACTTGGCAAATAGATCTAGGGGAGAGAGGAGGAGGATTTGACCTCGAACCTAATGGAACGTAGCCTTTTACTTCTGTTTGTACACCAGAATAATCAATTATGTCCACAAGGCTCCCAGAGYGGTTCATGTTCATGAGCAGCAACAGCACACAGCAGGACGACTGGATATAAATGAACTCTGCCTTGCTCCTTTGTAAAATTTCTCGCAACAGAAGAATGAGAGGAATACATCTTCCTTTCCAAAGGTCAATTCCTATCATACTCGTAAAAAAGGGAGGGCAAAACCAGGATGCAGTACTTGACAGTGTCCCCTTTACATGGGGAAAATAAGCTTTCGAAAAAACAGAGGCATCACTCTATTGTCCAATAACAAACCAAACACATATTAACATACTCTTTAACCTGTAAGAATTGACAACGACAAAAAAGGTAAAGTCAAGCTCCTCTTGCTGGAATGACACATTCTTAGATACAGCAGGGAGATATTAGTTCTGTGCAAGTTCTCAGGCATGTGGTGCAATATCATCTCACCTCAAACACTTAAATAGCTTTTAGTTTCCTAACCTCTAGAAATATGCAAATTATTTTTCTATAGATTACTACTTTGTGACAAATTAACCAGAAATTCAATTATGAAGCTATGTTTGGTTTAGTAAACTGTAAATAATCTTATAAACTCTGTTCTAATGCAATTTCTAAACAAAGATGGTTTTCATTTTTAACCAGTTTAGACTCATGAATTACTATCTTGTATGTGATTCATCTTTGCATGCATAGTGTAAAACCTTTGAATCTGTTTAATTTTTATAATCTACCAGTATAAGAGTATTGACAAGAAACAAATCAATGCCTCTGAATGCATACATAGAAAATTTTAAATTAATAGTAAATTAGTAATGAACAAAACCTTACCTCACAAAAATCAGATTAGCTGCTACATTTCAAAATTTTTCTGATGTATGCTAAATAAAATGGATTTACTTCTCATGTTAAAAAAAAGTTTCATTAATCTTTCAACCCTCATTTTGAACAATAGAATAAATAAAATGATTAGTTCCTGAAAGTTCAAATATGCTACAAATGCTTAAGGTCACTGACTAACTACATTAACGCACCATGAGAAATTCTTTATAATTTTCCATGCAGGAAGCCAATTGATATTTTTGTGAGGTACCAGTCCTTCAAAAATACTCATAAGTTAGTTACCTGATATACCTTCTGTACATGGTATATTTAAAAATCTATCTGTACAGTGTTTCATTCATATATAATGCATATAATTTGCTGAATATGGCACAAACGCTAGGTTTCCACACCCACACATCCTTCGCCGTAGAACACATTTAGGTAAAACAAAACACTGAAAAAAAAAAAAGTGACAAAAACTTAAAAAAAAAAAAAAAAAAAAAAAAAAAAAGAGAGATACTCAAGTAGTAATAAATTAAATCTCATTCAAACCCATATAAAAGTTGTTCAAGTGTTTTAAGTCTCAGACGGGTCATGCAACAGAACAACAGCCAGGTCAGGCAGGCACACCATGCATTACAGCTTGCGATCATGGCATAACAAGGTATCTGTCACCGCTCCGCGTGGCCGGGGAGCGCGAGGTACCTGAGGCATCGCCAGTCCCACGCGTTCAACCTTGGAAGAGCCAGCTCTCGGTCGCCTGCGCGGGAGGCGTTAGGGCAGCTACGCCTGGGAGGACGACAGGTAACCTCACGCTGTACGCTGCTATCTTGCTGCATTGTAAAGAGAGGCATACTGAGCTGCATGTAAGCAAAGCAATCATTTCTTAGTTATGTTTTTCCAGTCAGTGCAGTTCACCATATACCAATCAATTTATCCAAACGTGCTTAACCAAACTGGTCTTTGTACACCAAGAAAACRTCTTCACGGAACCTTTTTCTTTTTTTTGGCACAAAACCTTTTATACTCTTGCAACAAGCTCTTCACCAGACAAGAATTCGGAGATATTAGTTAGCCTGTACAAACACATCAGTGCTTTTTCTTCCGAGCAGTAAACTACAAAGACAGCTAAGTGCCTGTAACAGCTTTGCTTCTCCAGCAACTTCCCCTCTCTCTCTAGGGAGAGCACCAACATAATTATGCTTCAGACAGAGGGGTGTTCTTGCCGAGCTCTTTAATTCCCTGGAGAATTCGCTTCATATGGCCCACTTTCGTTATCCCCAGGTCCTACAGAAATAAATAAATAAATAAAAAAAAAAGAAGAAGAAAAAAGAAGAAAGAAAAAGGAAGGCTTATTTACCAAATACACAAAAGGACGATGATTATGATCTAGCTATGCAACAGTTATCTAGAAATGTGCTTACTGCAATCAACTTAACATTTGTTAACATCAACTTAACAAAAGACTCTGGGGCACTAACAAGTACTGCTAACGAGAAACTAGCTTACAGCATACAACGAATCTCTCTCTGTCCTGCAGGGAGAAAATTACTTACCCGCAATAATCACAACTCAGGGCGCTGCAATATCTCTCAAAAACGTATCTTTTGCTTGACTGCTAACTATGAATGCTTTGCACAATTTCTGGAGAAAAAGAACAAGCTCCCCCTCCTCTCTAACACAGCGATCAACAGCTTGGTAGGATGTKATGGATTAGAGCTTCTGTCCAGCAACGTTACTTGATTTGTGGCCCTATGATGTCTATTTTCAGCAACCAGCACACACATCCCCAGTTTCTCAAGGGAAAGTGGGTGTAACGTCTACAGGCATGTAGGACAACTTCCCTTCAGAGAACAATAGATAAGGGTAAGCATATGTTTTTCATTCTATAAAGGTAAGTCTCCTTACATGGGTATGCTGGATGATTAGAGAGCTAGAGAAGAAATTCTGAGAGACATGACAGCCGCATCCTAGAGAAACATGGAAAAGGGTAAATGCAAATCTCTTTGTAGCCACCACTACACGCAGTGGTGTAGCCACCGCTACAAAGCGATTGATATCAGCCAAAATATTTCTAATACTGGTTTCTGGGACCCATCTCCATACGACTGATAGTAGACAATAGATTTTTACATCAAACCTATTTCAGTATTAATAAAAAGCTTTAGTAGCATCTTTTTCCAATTTTCACTAGTCCAATGGTCAGAGMAGCAGAATGGGAACCCCAGCTGTGCTAATAATCCCCAACTGCGCCAGCAAATTTTCATCTCGGTTCTCTGGAGCTCTGCTTCCCTTATCTGTATAAACTAGCTTTGAAAAACTCTTTGAAATCCCTGGTTAATGATGTTAAATAAAACGGCATACACAAGTATTAGTTATTTGTAGAATAAACCTTATGTAAATAGTTTGTGATTAAATAAAAGAATRTTTTAGTAAARTTCACTATCTATTCTTCTAAATATAAACCCTTTCATTTTAATAGGAGAATTTGCCATTACAAAGACATTAAAGGGAGTGGATGACACAGCTTGAAATAATTATTTTCATACAGACTAAAAAGTAAAGCCATATATAACACTCTACATAGTTTGYACAAAAAGATTGTATCTACCTTTCCATATCCATAGAAACCTCAGAAAAATCTGCGCTGTATATTACTTAAAGGTGTTAGCATGCAATTCTTTATGCATTTCTCCAAAGAAAAAAAGAGGTGGTATGATAGGCATGAATTTATTATTTTATTATAAATGAAACATAGCATAGATTTAACAGGTGGATTAATTTTCAAAGAGCCAAGTCTGAATTCTGGTTAGGTGAAAGATGGAAAAATGCTGGTTTTATCTTTGACTGAAAATGAGCAATGCTGTAACACGTGACCATTCTTTCCAGTACTTTGGCACAAAGTTGTCAAAATGAAAGAATTCAAGATGCATTTACAAAAGGCCCAAAACTAAACTTTCAGGACAACTTACTGCTGTTCATAAACCTATCTGAAAAATCTGTTTTTTCACATCACATCATTTTATATTTTGTTGCAGCTAATGCAYGATTACCTCATTTTTCAGAAGCAGATTACAAATTTTTAAATTAAGAAGAGTTGATGTAAGTAGTAATTGTTAAACTCATCCAACAAAGAGAGCAAGTTTTATCATTATAGATACAAAGGTGGAGAATGTTTTTTCTTATTATAAGCTTAATTTTACAATGAATTAAAATACACACAACTCTCTGAAATATCCCAGTTGCTATCTGGATGAAGTTCTATATAGGGAAAATCTGTAGGATACTTTCCAAGCCACAAGAAGCCCACATGCTAAAGGTTAAGAACTTCCAAATTCTTCAAAAGAAACATTTTCCATGAGTAGAACTTCTGTTAGATAAGCAGCATAGTGAGGTATTGTTAGACTTCAAAGACCACAGAAGAAAGAATATTATTATGAAATTTTCCTGAAAACTTGGTCACTTTTTCATCAACTTTTACAAAATCTCACCAACACTGCCTGTGTTACAGAGGTAACTTCAGTTTTCTTTTCATTCTCATTGAAGTTACTGTAATTTAGATCAAAACAATAAGTCCTTACCTCAATTTTTCATTACATTCTGCCACACTTAGGGGAAAAACAGAACAGATAAAATAAAGTCTGAATTTTTATGCTTGTATAATTTCCTCCAAATCAGTCTATTAACACTTACACATTCCATATACTAGAAGCTATCGAGTTTTCTCACTTTACTGCTGACACAGGAAAATTTGCAGAAATTCTCTCAAAGTGAAAGGATTTGCAACAGCAGCGTATCACGTATCATTCACAAAAGGAAGATCTCCAGAAGTKCATGCATTAGTTGCATCATAAACTATACAATCTGCCCCTATTTAATTGATATCAGATAACAAAAATTTCATTTCCTCAAAATAAGGTTATGAAGACAGAAGTCTAGCCAGAGTTTGAGCAAGGAAAGAGTCCTCCCTCTCCTCCAGCTATAGCCTTAAAACTACAGGATCACCTTTCCGTATGTTCTCCCTATCCTGTTTGCCATCTAAGGTAAGGCTAAAAATATTCCCAAAGAGGAGTTGGAGAGAAAAAGAAAAAAAATAAATAAAGCCCTTATCAGTCTGCTTGGACAAGAAACCATTCATTCTAGGTTACCTCACAGATTTTGTCAAAATCTAATACTATTAAACAACTTACATAAAGAGTCCTTAATATTAACATCTTCCAGATTAGTAATCTCCCTGATTTACATTGCCAGTGTCAAAAGACTTCAACTATGCCTGAAGTCTAACAAATCTTAAAAAAAAAAAAAAAATTCTCAACAAATCCTTTAAAAAAAATCCTCCTGAAAAGCACAGAGATGAAATTCCACAGTTCTTGGCACAGACTTTAAGCCTAACTCTCACTGCTCATTAAAAGCCAAAAGATGTGGAAACCATTTCTGCAAAAAAACCTAAATTTCCATGGACTGCTAGGAAGACAGTAGAATGGTAAGTACCACCCAGCCCTATCAAACCTGTTGCAGTTCTGACTACTACTAAATTGCATGCTTAGGAACAAGCTTGTCTTCAACTTCAGCAAAATAAGAGGCTAGTTTACAATGAGATTACTTGTAAAAGAAGATTAATTAAAAAAGAAGAAGAATCAGGATGAGCCCTCTGTCTCCAGCTTGTATAGCACGCTTTAAAATTCACTGCCTATCCTTAACTTGCGGAAAATAAAATCACATCAGTGTACAATTCTAAGATAGCCTTAAATACAGGAGATTGGAGAAAGGGTATTACTGAGGGGGTAGATGAAAAGGTCTCTGGTTCCAGGTGGAGGTCTTCTCCATTTGCCAGTTGCTACATACTGAACTAACTGAGAATGAGATCCACAAGCAATGCAGAAATACAACTACAGGCATTCAGTTCTTCAGTCAAGGTATTGATGTACTTCAGTGATGTGGGGGAAAGGAAAGATTCATCAAATCCTTATCCCCACTGCTTTTCATCTCTATTTTTGACCATAGAAGGAAAGGTGCACCCAGGGGGTCCAATTAAAATGGACAACAATTTTTCCTGGTATAGATATGAAAGGTAATGGAAGGAAATCTATTGCACATGATTTAAGAGGTTGCGAATCAATGACAATTCCACTAAGTCTGTTAGGAAGCACAAAGCTTGCACTGAAGGAGAGGCTGCAGAGAGACCATAGCTCACAAAAGCACCAAAGACTCATCTACACATCCCAATAACCAAAAGGAGGACAAATTAACAGGGCAGCTTGTGACATGTTCCTCATCTCCCAGGTACCATATTATATGTCTTGACATCAATTCAGGTCAGTGGTCAGAAAAGCACAGCCTGCCTGATCCACCSTTAGTTGGCTGCCTGCAGAGATCATGCCCCGTATGTATTGGGCAAGATGAGTTCTAAACTCRGCTATTTCAATTCAGCATTGCTACACAGAGCACAACCCACGTTTGGCCAAAAGCCTGGCCAATGTTACAAACAGCACTGCTTTGGACGGTTTTGGCTCCACTAACAAACAGATGGGAAAACTCAGATGCCAGCCATCTGTTAGCACGGGATCTACCCTTTTTGCAACTTACATACAGCAATTCCTGCCTGAGCTACGTCTAGTGCTCAGTGCTAGTGCATTTAGAACATGCATAAATGCTTCCTGAGAGCATTAGAGAGAAGGGTCAGGAAGAGTTTGTCTCACTGTAGGCTCTATCCAAGACAAGCCTTTAGAAATTTCAGGGCATTACCCTTTGTGTTGGTGTTTTATTTGTGCAGATTTAGCATKTGCCTGAGGAACAGAGGCTAACAGTTTGATGAATATACTGCTGCAGATAGTTACCTGGTTGAAGTGCAGGTCTTCTGGGCATGCATACAAAATGGTACCTATCTATGGTCTRTGGTCAGAGATAGTGCCTAGCTAAACATTGATCTTTCCCACTATCATTTATTTCAACAAATCTGTGATTTTTTTTTTTTAAGGAATTCTTCCTTTTAGCAAAACAATGTATCACATGATGCCGAGTTTCCCATTTAAGTTTTAAATTTGCTCAGTGCCCATTTAGAATAGGAACGTATAACACCTATGACTGGAACACTGTGGTGGATTTCTTCGACAGGTTTCTATTTTTAAGTTTTTGCATGGAGGGRTTATAGTATCCTGAAAGAAAGGCACTTAACGTACATGGGAAAAAGTTTATGCAACCTAATACCAAMGGGTACAATAACATGTAACAGCTAAATACATCATATCAAACACAGCTGTCTGTATTAGCTACACACTACTGTAAGTCTCACAGTATAAAGCACTACCTTATAATGTCATGACTTCAAACTACATGAGAAACTTTACGAAAAAATGGCATATCTGTATYGAAATATTGCCTATATCCGGAGACTACTGCATTGTGTAGAATAATGACTTGCACTCTAAACGTAAATGTTTGTGATTTATACAATACCCTATTTCCTCTCTTATGTGCTAAAAGCAGTTGCAAACACATTATCAAGAACTCATTACCACTGGGTTCCTGGAAAAAGTAATGTAATGAATCCCCAAAGATATAGTCTCTATTACATATAATGGATGCACTTAAGTGATTCCTGAAAAAGACCAGCAACCTCAAATAACAGCCTCAGACTTTTAGGTAACATTTCTCCCTGCAAAACTTAGTTCTTATCAATTAGACCTCAGAGGAAGAAAGTTTTAGGCTCTTTTAGACAGCCAGAAAGACAAAAGAAAATGTTTTCTTTTTTATAAAAAAAAAATCTGCATAGCTAAAATCAGGCAGTGGTTTGTCACGGATAATAAAAACTACTGAGAAAGTCTGGTTTGATACAGAAACACCAATGCATACAGGTCCAGTGCTGCAATTTATTAAGTTGGCTTTTCATTCTCACACTAACTATCCAAGTGTCACACTTGAGTAAATCACCTCAAGTAACTTTTGGCTGTTGACCTTACAGTAGATACATTCAAAATTATTTCCATCAGCTTGATAAGCTGATCCACACTGATCCTGTTTAATGAGTCCAGGGTGAAACAGTGACTTTTTGAAGATAATATAATATTATGCTAACGTCAGTAAGATATCAAAAGAGTTTCTCCTATGCCTTCTGCAGTAAGTTATCATGCTATCATTCTATATGAAGAGCAAGAAAAGGAAATTTCTGACATCACAGATATTCCTGGCTGCAAGTACAATTCAGCATTTAAGAAATTAGGCCAGAAGACAGCATGTATTAGTTTATTGCATGTTTGCACAGTGAAAGCCAAGCTACAAGCACATAACAAGTGCAGGGAAAGAAGAAAAGTTGGTTGTTGTTTTGTCAAAGAAAATGGTCAATAGCAGAAAAGTAGCACAAAGGAAATACCTTAAGATCTCGCCTTTCCAGATGTAAAAGCTCAGAGCCTCGGATGTCATGGCTGATGAAGATTTCTTTGTACTCTCCCAAACTGAGCAGATCCAGCCAAGCAGCAACTTCATCTGTGCCCCATTTTTGAACTACCAAAGTTAAGAGCAAAACCCCCTTAATTTCTACATGCTCAAATGCATTACAAGCAAAGGTTAGGCCAAAGAGAGTGGGAAACAGAGTAGAATTGCCGTGCTAGCAAAGGGAAAGGTTAGAGGTATCATTTCCGCAAAAACCTGACAATTTCCTTTTACATGCAGGTTACTGGTTAGCAATTAACATAAGAAAGTATCTAAACAAAGTTGGGGTTCTTTGCTTTGCAGCCATGCTTTCAGCTTTACTCCAGTTTCTTCAATAAAGCCTTTAAAACCTCATGTCCCACAGATTCACATGAAACCAACTTAGGATCAGTGACACAAAGGCTAAAGTTGTTTTTCTTTATACCATTAATTTATTAGCAGTCATCCAGGGGAAGGAGAAACCTTCAATAACTAATTAACATGTAAAATGAATATATAAATCACACCTCAGATATAGCAATGGCAGCAAGCAAGTCCATTTTTAATTGAAATTTTCTAGTATTCTTAATTAATGCAACAAGTATTCTTTAAGCTACTATGTTACATAGGCCATTAATAAGCTCTCTGTAAAACATTGTTCTCTAAGGTTAGTTGCCCACATTAGTCTGAGTAAAACCACACTTATTGAAAGATAATAGATTATGCTATCAATTGCTACAGTTTTGCAATTCCATTCAATGCTGGTTAGATTCAGAATGAAGAGAAATCTGAAGTCTAATCTGAAATCTAATTAAAAACTGCAAGATTTTGCAGATTTTGACCTATTGCCATTAAAAGACCAAGATGTGAAAATAGTTTTAGTACATCTGACCACTGATTAACTCCTGGATGTAATCTTAAGGAAGTACATTCACAGATAACAGTGAGAAGAGAGGAGAGTGGAGTTTGTTCAAGTTCTATTTAAGAGATCAGTATTGACTACTGTGGCTTTTCATTTGATCTGCCTAACTAACCCTAAAACTAATCTGAAATTTAAGGATAGCTGGTTAATTAAACCAGTGTGATAAAAGCTATTGCACAGCTTCTTAGACTAATCTGTAAAACATGAGTTGGAGTTTCACAGGGAAACAATGTGTTTACATATGGCTTGTGTTGCCCTGAGTTAATTAAATTTAACCACCAGCCAAGACCAGGTCCTGTTTCCTGATGAAAGAGTAATTATATGAATTTTTGCAGTATTTCCTTGGTTTACCTGGAAGTCTTGGGGTCCTACTGAATCATGCTTTCTAAATACACTGAAAGAAATGTTCCTGCTAATGAAGACATCAGTTCAGTTGCCCTTCACTTTGACTGGGGCAGGACTTTACTCATAGGTAGAGTACACCATTTCAGATCTTACAAGCACATAAAATCACATTCTCCCCAAATGCTATTTTTCTTGCAATGTCAAAACACATACCAGGCTGAGGGCTGGTCTTATGCTTCTGGACTTTTTCTTTTTTAAACTTTGGCACTATGCGAAACACTGTACTTCTGTTGTTTCTCTTAGCATAATCCAGAGGGGGATCCTGCATGAAAGGACAGACACAGTTACCTTTAACTTATGGAAAACAACAAGGTTAAATTCTGTACTTGAGAAAGTAATCTATAACCAATCTCAAAGACAAAGACCAAATTTTTCTTCCGTAAAGAAGTATGTCAGGATTTAGCTCTACATTTGTTTCTTTTATTAAATAACCATTAAATACCTTTAAATGCAGAAAAGGAAATAAAACTGAAAAAGTCCTAAGCTTAAAAGCTTGCTCACAGTAGACAGAAGGATCCAGCATCATTACCAAAACCGTCCAGATTATGAGGGATTCTAACTTACTTTCACCTATTAAAATAAAAATAAGTTCAATTAGAAACAGGAAGCATTAATCAAACTCACCTCGTCATCATTTGGTTGAAAAACATAATAAAGCCAAGGAATCTCAGCCAGTTTTCTCAACTCTATTTCCACACTGTGCAAAGCATCAGACAACAACTCTTCATGGGGAACATCTAACTGCTGTTTATAAAGAAGTCAGAAAAATAGTATTAGTAGTATTGCTAACCTATAACATATAACCTAGAGGCATTGTTATGACAGAAATAGATGACTACTTTGTAGTGAATGTGTACAAACAGTTAAAACAAAGAACCTTACCAAATTAAACCTTCCTTCAAAGATGTATCAAACCACTCTGACACTACATTTAGTATGGTYTCAACCACAAAGGGATGACTGATGCAGCTGAGACTTTGGGTGCGGACCACCTGGACCCAGCTGTCAATTGCTGTCATCATTCACCACACTCCTGACTCACCACGTACCAAAAGTTATCAGATAACATTGCTACCAGAACGCAACATTAGAAATGGGCACTTCCAGCACGAAAGAGAAAAACTCACTAGAAGAACAATGACCTGAAAATCTTTGCAGGAAAAGCAGTGTACAAAACTTGAATAGATGGTAGTACAACAAAGCCCAAGTTATCATTTGCAAATTTCTTCATAGGATGGATAACTCTTTTCCGGTCAAGGAAGAAGACACAGATCTTGTGCCTTACCTAAGATGCTCCATTCTCAAAGGCCTTTCAGTGATACAGCGTCTGTGCTACCCCACCTGAATAAGGGCATGGACTGGTAGCAACAGCTGCTAGGGGAAGCGATGGGGACAAGGTCTGGAAGAGGGACAAGCATGTCAGCCCCAGAGGTGAAGGAGCCCTCAGGGAAGGGCAAAGGGGAGAAGAAAGTGAAGGCAATGTTAAAAAAGTTTGGGCTTTGCTGACCTATGTGAATTTGGCTCTGGCAACATTTTGAGAAACTCATGGTGGTGCCAGTTTTCCTTAAAATCCCAGTCTGAAAACTGTTCTGCAGCTGCAGTGAGAGTCGACTCTGTGACGAAGGGGACAGGCAYGCAGCTGATCCACAGGAGAGCAGTTTGGGGCTTGTCCGGGGCTGTTGAAACAGCATTTGGAGGCAAACAGTTGAATCCCAGAACGAGTTGCGTGGAATCACTAATAAAGCAATCTGAACACTCATTTCTCTCTTTGAGGTAAAACCAGTCRCAAAGCAGTACAGAATATCCATTTGAAAGGATCTAATGAAGTTACATCCTAACAAACACATTTCTAAAATGGACTTGTAAGAGAATCTTTGATCTTWAGTGCCGGACAAAGATTTCGATACTGTTGGGTTTTGGTGATAAAGCTTCAGTAGTTTGTATATAATAACCTTTTTTTCTGTGGAGAGACCATCTTTAGTAAGATATTGCGGTTTAGTATAGTAATATTGGAAATATAAGCTACCTCTTGCTATAGCATTCATTTATCTTCTAAAGTTCCCAAAATTTAGGGAGAAAATTCAATGCCCATAGCAGACTATATTCTTTCTCTTCCCTTCCACTTTTCAGTTTGAAGAGTTTGGTTAATTCTGAGCACAGGGGAAGACCCACTTGTCTTTGAAAAGGTTAACTTCTATTGTGTTTTCATTTCTAAAAATTATTTCTGAAGTCTTTTATTTTTATATAGATGAACRAAGCAAAAAAGTTCTCTTTTGCAACAAGCACTTATTTAAGTGCTTGACTCTCAAAGGAAAACATTTTACCTGGGGACAAAAAAATAAAATAATAAAAAAAATCTATCTCATGGTGAGAAAGTGTACATATAGTCACCTATATAGTCACTTATTGCYCCTGAAAACAAAAACGAAACAGCAAAACAGTAGTGGAATTCTTGTAAAGGAGGAGTTAGCAATTTAGGATAAATTGTCCTCCTAGAACACCTGGGAAATTTCCAAGATGAAAATTAACGTTATGATTGAAGCATTCAAAATAAAGGGTTTTCTTCAGTTCTTTCACAGTTCTCCCTTAATACATTGAAATTGGAACTTTGTTTCAGAGTGAGAATGCTTTTAAAAAAGCAAAAATTGAAATGGTTCATTTGGAAAATGTCTAGCTAAAACATAACAACATTTCTCCTTTTTCAAAATTGTATTGTAGTCGTTAACTACCTGGGATATTCCACAGATGAGCTTTGTTGTCTCATCTAATYATGCCACTAAAAATGGCATTTACAACTAAATCACCACTTCATGTCACCTAGCTAWTATATTAACTTTGTTAATCATATCTTACAGGAGGCTGCAGAAATCATGGTCTCCYTGTATATATATTAAAATTTCTTTCATCTGCTTCAGAAGCCAAAATGGAGAGATGGAAACTCAGAGTTGCTAAATGGCAACCAAAGAAAAGGCTTACCAAGTAGCGCATGCAAYGAAGGCATCAACTTACAGCTATCAGGAGATTTGATTTGATCAGGAGAAGAGAAGGGTGAAAGAGTATTGAAGAGGGGGAAAATAGAAAAGAGRAAGACATTAAAAATGGACATTTTTCTTTTTAAGAGGAGAAAACTAATTTGGAGAACAGTGTATGATGGCAACAGCTGATAGACCAAGGAACGTGTCACATTTCATCTGCCTCTATTTTCATAGACTGAGGGATCAACATACATGTAACTTCACCATTTTATAAAACGCACGCCCATACGGCTACCAGGGTGCCTTGCTACCGTGACTTTAAAACACAGTTCTAAACAAGCATAATGTCAAATGAGTATCATGGACATCTCTGGAARGTATCTAGGTATCTTCCAACAGCCTTGCTATTAAAAAATAAATTTGATGTAGACTCATGAAGACTCTGGCACAGGCTACAATGAGAAACAGAAGAACTGTACGCAAGAAATGCACAAATAAATCAAATTAGGCTTTGGAGTCTGATCAAGGGACCAAYTGAACAATGCAGTGAGATCAGAACTGGYTGTRGAAAAGGTAGTGTTTCAGTGGGAARTTTTCATAATAACATTATGTTCTAGACTGCCTTAGTAAGTCATACGTAGTATTGCATCAGCAACTCAAACCTYTTCTTTTAATTCCTCTTCCCAAGCTATTTTAAAATTACAACAAATTTCTCTATTTTGATTCCTCATCAAGTCTGAAATGGGAAATTGGCAATAGCAACCGAATTAAAAAAAAAATGCAGATATTTTTCCTTTCTCTTGGACAAAATCATCCAATGAAAAACCTTCCTTTTTAAAACTCCATAAAACTTATCATATGAGCCTAACCTTTGACTAATTTTAGAGCCTAAGCACAATTAATAATAATAAATTAATAATTAACTAATTATTATTAGTAGTAGTAATAATAAATTAGTAATAAATTTGCTTCTGAATCCCAAGAAGATGTAACTGTTCCTRCTGAGGATCTTTTTAATATCAAAACTGGATCAGCATAGAAAACCTGACATGTTTCTTCTCTTCACGATGTCACATATAGGAATTTTCTGATTATTCTTCCAAAGTTCAACAATTCTTAAGTAGTCTTCCACCATTTTAGACAGAAACACTAGCAAAGAGAGAAGATGCAAAGACTTCAAGTGCCATCAGATGTAGGAGCACTTACCAATTAATGGTATTAATCCTGCCAGGATTAGAACAARGGTGAGATTTCCTTGTCCAAATTAGATCTGCAGAAGTTGAATGTATGAGTCTRAATAACTCTCTTTAATAAACTTGTCACATCAGGTTCTCTTTGAATTCTGAAAATAYGCAGTAGAACATCCAAGGTTCCCTAAAAAGCTAAACTTCTAGAAGATATTTTAAGATAGGCCTCCAGGACAGGCCTGGGTGAATCGCCTTCTGCAGGCTTACTTATTTCTCTCTATGGGCCAATAAGAAGAGCCAGGGCAATGAGCTCTCAGACATCTGAAGAGAGGCGAGATGGGTGCCAGCCTAGGACAACAATTCATAACTCATTCTTATTCAAGCTACAAATGCAGTGTAATATCCTCCAACTGGCCTTGGAGAGYTGCAACAGCATGTCATAAATTCCATGTCCATCTTTTAAATCAGCGCAGCGTGCAAAGAACAAATCACTTCTAGTATCAGTGAAGGAATAAAACCAAGTATTTTGTCACCTTACCAAAGGAACTCTTCCTACTAGCASAGATTCAGTTTCATTATGCAGGGCCTTCACGTTGACAGCTATCTCCATGGCAGTGTTTCTGGTAAGACTCTGGGGAGTAAGAATGATAACGATCATTTGAAGGAACACACATTGGACTAGCAAAAGTACTCTGGGCTTACAGTACACAGCTGAAGGATCCTCTCCTAGGAGAAATATGTCAATTTAGCTCTATACTGACAAGCCAGCCCACTTATAGAGAGACTACCACCACAAAGCACAATTCACAAGTTGAAATTTTTRTTCTTAGATAAACCTAGAACTGACTGTGTGTCTTATCTGGGGATATAACACCTCCTTTTAGTCTTCTGCAGCACTAAGACTAGAAAAGGAAAATGTACTATTTATTGCCTTTTCCTCAACTTTGTTTAATATGACCTGATATGAACCTCAAGATGATGTGACCAGACACCTGTGAGATGAACCCACAATATTTATGGTTGGCAAAAGCCAGCAGAACTCATTTAACAAGACTGACTTGTTCACATTAATCCTAGTAGAAGTAAACTGCTAAATGTATTTTAAGAAAAAAGGGTTTGCCATATTTACCATAGTGATGAGTGACTAGGTAAATTTAGGTTAGATAAAACTATACAGATARACTCTACCTGATTTATCATCTATGGGTCTAGCCTCTAAAAATAACCCAATTGCCTAGTGTAAAGAGAGAAACTATCCAACTCAGTTTTCCCTGCTTTACATTTCTCTGGGTACCACTACAGCCCAACATCTAAGCACAAAAGGAGGTGAAAATTTGTTATGAATGCATCCACATAGATTGACCTGGTGTGTGCGCGTGTGTGTGCGTGAGAGAGAGAGAGAGAGAGAGAGATGTATAAACATACATACACACATGCACAATATGTACGGTATGTACGCAATTACAACATTTGTTCAGCTTTTACATGCCTCTACTCTGTGTCTGGGGATACGTCTACATGGTCTTCTTCAAGCACATATGAGCTTACTTCGCCTATTTTATTTACTCTTTGCTAATATGAGCTTGGTTTACTCATGGTCAGAGCTATACTAGTACACACACTTGATTTAATCAGCACTAGTGCATCACTTTAGGATGAGCATCCCAGGCTGTGGCACTTCCACTGCAGACACAGCAACTTCCTGATTGCTTCCAAAGGACAACAGATGTACWCTTACCAGGCCCCAGTCCAAACCTTTTATCTCCCTTTCAGCTGTGTGCCCCTCCCTTAACAAAAAACAGACACTTTGCATTTTCACAATTTTTAATGTTGCAGTCCAGCCATTACAAAAGGCAACATCATCTGAGGAGGACATGGAGTGAATGCAGAAACAGCATCTTTTGCCTTCTCAGATGTCACACTGTCTAAGATCCAGAGAAAACTCTTGTGCCTCTTCAGTATGAAGACAGTTTTCCTAGCTCCCATTCCTGGTATTAATAAATTTCAGAATCATGGAGCATGACCTCTGCCATACTCATCAGCTACAGAGTGTTTCCATAATATGTGAAGAGCTAAGACTTCCTGCTGCTACACAGAGCAGAAYCTTAAGAATTGGAAGCAACTTTCCCTTTGCCTCTACCTTCAAATAAGTGGCAAAAAGCAAGAGAAGAAACAGCATCTATTCATCCATTAAACATCTTGACTCAAATTAGAGCACGTGTATGTATTTTTGGGAGTCTCGGTTACCAAAAACTTCAAGAATTATCATCCTATTTGGTATAATATGGGGAAAGCGAGTACAGAATAGCTCCTGTGTCACAACCTTAGGCAAACAGATTGTACAGTTTATTTACTTATAAGGAAATCTCTGTTATTCCTTTACCTCAGGAAACCTTGGGTTGGCTTTATTTAATGCATGAGAACATGCATTGACAGCATGAGCAAGCTCCTGTTCCAAGAGGCCATGTACTTTTGCTGCTTCACAGATTCTACAAAAATATGAAAAATAGAAAAATATTTCTTACTGTATTTATAGAGCAATTCTTAAAGTACATAATATCCTCAAATGAGAAAATATACAAAGATGTTTCACAAAACACTTCAATGATTCCTAACTATAGTTATAACAACAAAAGTTGAAATACAGGAATCTCTTTTAGCAGAGCATCTCATATAAATGATATTCATAATACAGAAGATTTATTATTGTTATGAAATACCAAGACACATTTATTTCTCTTAAAGTAAAATTGCCATGCAAAAGTTACATCAAAAATGTGGGCCTATTAATTCCTATAAACATTAAAGGAAAACCCTACTATATTAAGATAGCTTATGTGACGTTATTTAAGAAAAAATACAGTTGTTACACAAAGTATAGCATGAAAAGTTCAAGAACTCCTTTAGATTCAACATTAAAATTAGTTGCAATAGTTTGAGATTATGAGAGGTCCAATTATAAATGGACCTTTAAAATAGTAAAGTTTCTAAGGTTTCTTGGCTAAACTTCATTTTGGGTAAATTACAACCTAAATCATTCTTCCTTGCCTACTTAAGTCACCACCACAATAAAAGACAATACATAGTTCTTCAATTCCTTTCCTACATTGTCAGTGCTACTAAACAGGCACTCCAAGAATTAATCTTGAGGCTTAAGAACATTCRTCATGATGAATAGAAGTTTTATAAAATGTTTTGATTTAAAAAGACCTTTTCTTAAGAAGTAGATATTTTTCCTGTGAAAAWTTAAGTTTCTTTATTCAAAAAACTTGCATTTCAGGGAGAAAGTATTTCTTGAAGATRAGCAAGGTCGTGGGATCAGTTTTGTAGCAGCAGCTCACTACCATCTCAACAAATGTAAATTACTGAGGTATCCTGAGCTACAGAAATGTTAGAATTTTGAGTGTTAGTAATGAAACAGAAAACTGCAACAACAATGAGGGAGTGTATAAACACATAAAGGCGCAAAGTGTTTATCTGGCAATCTGAGCTCCTTGAATGTTGGTGTTGTAACTCTCTCTGCAATATTTTAAGAAAAAATTAAGTGCCAGTGAAAAGCGCTCATCAATTTTACAGCATGAATTACAAGTCTTCAGGGAGAAATTAAAAAAAGGAAGAGGAAGCAGTGATGGTAGAACAGAAAAATCAACAGAAGAAAAGAACTGGTAGGTCAAACCTAGAASAGGAGACTATTTCAAATACTCGGAGTGGGGGGTGAGRGGGAAAGAACAAAACAAGCAGTAGCAAACACCTGAAATTCAYCTGTTACAATGAGACATCAGCAATGCAGATACAGATCTGAGACCTAGTCACCAAGATTCCTGTTATAACCAATGGAGAGAAATATATAATTCTAGATACAGGYATCCCTTGTAAAGGGTGCATCTAAAACAGATCAGATGCACAGGGGCTTTAGAAATATCTTGAAATATGACTGACTATCTGGGGAGTCTGGCATTATTAGGTCAGATGAATCCATCCACAGYGTTGATTTAAAGTTGACCACTAAGATCTTTTCTTCTTTTTTTAATGTGTTTTTGCTTTTGTATAAAATGAGATGTTTCAAACAAACACCTCTCTGAAAAAGACTTCCTGTTTTTCTGTTCCCATTACACTCCTTCAAAAAGGAAATTTTTACTAGAAAAAAATTCTGAACAGTTATATCCACAAACAAGTTGAGCCTTAAAAATTTAAAATCTTAAAAAAAGAATCAGAAGACCAATAGAGTGGAAAACTAATCAGAAGATGGGGGAAATACACCCCTTTAAGACTATATATRCATTTCTATAAATAATTCAGTCTTCAAATATAGGCTGCCAACTCAAACTTATTGATTTCATTACCTGGTAATAAGTTCTTCTGCAGCTTGCGAGCACAGCTGGATCTGTGCAACTTCCTCTTCTGTAGCCAACTCAACAGCCTGTTGAGGGTACAAGGGAGATCGAATGACAGGTTTGCAGGAATCATACTTCTGTTTGTCTTCCCAGGACTTCAGCGTGTTTTCAAAAGCCTAGTCAAAATGAATTATACATTCAGTTCACAACACTTCCAGTATTTGCTTATATTTATATGTGTGCATACATCTGTGTGTATGTATACTCATATAAAAACATGCGGACTTGCACACTATCTTACATATGTAATACAGCTCTATACATAATGAAATGTCATTTTTTTAAAAAAAAATTAATATAGAGAATAGGTCACTTCTGAAAGAGCTGTCTCTCACCCCCTTAACCTCAATAAATATTTTTTCAAAAATACATGAACACAAAGACAATATTATAGACATATGTTGCGAGGATAGGAAGTTCCAAATCAGAAAGCACTACAAGGTTCTAACCTTAAAAAAAAAAAAAAAAAAAGTAACAGATTTAATAGAAAGCAGTTCAAATGCTATTAATTCCAGAGTAAATTCAACAGCTAGTTAGTGGACAGAGAACTGAGGGACAGTTAAGCCTTTTATGTCATGGTCCTAGAGAAGTATGGCTTCTCCAGTGGCTGTGTGATGAGATTCTGCTTGTTGTGTCTCCACTTTTTGAGACCGTGTCACAGGAAAGAGGGAGGACTAGTAGGTCAGAGTCAGGGGAGAGAAACAGCAAATAGATATTCTGAAAAATGGAGATTTTATAACTTTGACAATTCTGTAATTGTTCTAAAATACGTGCTGCGTAYACAGAGTGCCTTAAAAAATATCATATCAAACTTCAACTGTTCTTCACCTTAGTATATTAATAAGAATATAGGAATAGCATTAATCAAACTGATAAACATTAACAATGGTCTGAGTCATTTATATGAACAAACAATTCTCTGTTAGGCTTACTATATAAATTATAAAATTATAAATAAGTTTATAAATTATATAAAGTTATAAAAATATTTTATACACTTCATTTTTTCATGTTACAATTGAAACAAACTACTACAGAAAGCAACATTAATAAAGGTATCTCATAACACACTTTCTGCAACATACTCTGTCTCGTGTTAGCATCTGAGCTCTGTTTTTATGTATAATTTTAATAACACTGGGGGGCTGGATCCATGCCTCTCCATCGACTTGCACTGGAACCCCTTCATCGCCAAGTATGGTGATCTTTACTGACCGACACTAGAAAAGAACAAACATGTTATTTTACAGAGCAATAAATATTAATGGAACTGACAGTCCACCTGAAATATGTTGATTACTAGGAGCTGTGGCTTCCCTCCAGGTTTGTCTCAAGGATGAAGCACTTTTATAGTTCATTCATCACGCAAGACAATTTGTTAGCTGCTAAAATTAAAACAATGTCAACACTTTATTAATGCATAAGGCAGTGGTCATCTAGACTACCACCACTCGCCAGCATCCCAAACTGCTGCCAACTATGTCGCGTGCTTTCCAACGAGAAACGAACCTGAGCTATCCTGTGGTGCTGCAGTTTGATGACTCTTGAAACTGCCATCTGCATACTGCCAAATACTGCTACAACTTCTAAAATTTTATCATCAAATGATGGCGCCCCAAATATCTGAAAGAAGAAGAATCAATTTTTGATGGTAAATCTATTGCTTAGCCCCTATGTTAAATGAAACATGAATTTAGTCATCTTCAGTTCAACTCCAGATTTATTTTCAACACTTAAATACTCTGATTTATTTACTGTAGAGTAACTATACTCCCTCTCAAAAGTCACAGGAGTACAATACTGTAGACTGTAGATAAATGTTATCTTAAAAGGCCAGTAATAATAGCATTTTGAATATCTGAATGACCACATATAATATAGCCTTAGATGGCCTATTTCAGCAAGCAGACTAGGATGTTCTTCAACACAAGATGAAAGGACTATTCAAATCTTCACTTCGTCAAAGCACTTAGTATGTAAGAGGTTCTTAAAGTTAAGAAAAATAATGTTTTTCTTTTCTTAGAAATGCTTCTCTTCCTATGTTCTAATTCTCTGGAAAGCAGCATCAGAGCCCATAGTCTGCATTATTAAATACTGCTTTAATACTGAAGAGAATCTTGTTTGCACTGCATCAAATTAACTGCTGTAAACATGAAAATCACTTTTGTACAGAACAGATGTCCTGATCCAGCCAAGACTTTGGATTTCTGTGAGCTCATGCAATGCACAYGACAAGCCATTGCCACCTGGTGTCCTGTAGGGGGATTTAGCCATGTCCCAGGGAAGTCTTAGGCTGCAGTTGACTGGCCCAAGGACCCAGAAGGAGATACCATAAGCCCTAAGGTCACTTGAAACTTCACCATTTCATCCTGATAAGCAAAAGAGAGCCATGAGGAAGAAAAATCAGAGGAGGAGCCACTCCAGTAAGCATTTAAAGGGTAGCAGTGCTCAGACTACCTCAAGAGGCACCATGGGCAGAATCCACGAAAGGAGTCCAAAAGCTGCAAACAGTTGGGGCCTGTCCAGGAATGCCTGGGAGAGGATTTCCTGAGGGTGAAGAATAAGAGGGGGCTGGGAAACGGGGAGAAGACGGGCAAGAGTGAGAGTCTTTGGTCCTCAGCGCCCCTTGAGCCAGCAGAAGCCCTCAGGCTCAGTGTGGTGAGCAGTGGCTTTGGCCAGAAAACCAAGAAGGGCCTGGATCTCAGGGAAGGGACTGCACAACACAGTCACTGGAGATTAGTACCATGTCCAGGTGGTCCTGTTCCCCATAGCATCACAGGTCCACACAGATCAGTCTTCGACAGACCAGTGCCAAAGAAATAAAGTGCAATTTAACTTGGTCTAGARTGTTTCGAAGCAATGTTTTTTCACTCTCTCCAAATTTCTTTTTGTGTACCAGACGTGATTGTCTTGGGAAAAAAAAGCAAAGATGGTGATGCTGTTATTCCAAGGTAAAACATATGGATAGCTCTTGACCTAGTTTATGTATTTTAAAGCTCTATAGCTTTTTTTCTCCAAACAGGATTTTAATAAGTGTGACTGATGTCTACATGGCCAGCCAGCCAGGGTTAAGAAAAAGTGGTTGCAAAAGCTCATTTATTTTGTGCTTCCATTTTAGCAAGAGGAAGGGCAAACCACAACCCAATCTTCTGCATCTCTCCAAAAGTAAAAGACCCTTGCTGAAAAAAAGCTGTTTTTTTTAATAAACACAAACAAATCTTTAAGTATCAACATTCAAGAAATAACTTCCTCCTACCCTAGTGCATCTCATCACGGGTCATGTTTCCAGCCTGTCTGTCTTTCTGAGACCAGAAAAGCAAGCTTAAACAAGCCCAGCTCAACTCAGTCAGCATGGGGCTATCCTGCTTCRCTCACGGACAGTATCTCAGAGATAGTTGCTGGCAATTGCTGGTAACAACTTTCTTCTGTCCCGGTAAGTAGAATTCGCAGCATTTCAGACTGCCATCATCTCTGATGATCAGTCACTCAAGACCGCACTAAAGTAGTGAGTTATGCACCTAAATTTGTCCAGAACAAACACATCTCTTTGCTGACACATCTGATCAACAGAAGACTAAGAGTATCAGTAAAACTGCTCCAAGAAATATGCATTTGCTGTATACTATTATGACAGCTAGCACAGCTCTTCTCTCTCTCTCAGTGAGGGAGCCCAGGGAGAAAAATAAACTCCTGAATAGCAGCTGGGCAGACAAGAGAAATGCATTCAAGCTATGAATGCGAACATGGAAAATATCAAAATGTTAGATATCCCTAGCCAAATATAAACATAGCTGCAACGCTCTGACATATAATAAAAATAAGAAAAGGATATCAAAACTTGTTCAGATTTCTTTGTGTAGTGTGTGTATATATACATCTAAGCATATATACATATATAAATATATATATATTTATATATATTTAAATACACAGAGGCTAGTAAGTCACAAAAAAAGAATGCATTTTGATGAAAAAAGTCCTGGATAGTCTACATTACAATTACAACCTAATCTGAAGCAGAGTTTTGAGTGATAGTTTAATGTATAAAGAAAAAAAGAAAAAAAAAAAAGAAAAAAGAAAGGAAAGCCTTATTTTGATTGAGACCTCACAGTTTTAATTCAAACAGTAACAGCCCTGAGTAAGATTTGTTATCCTTACTATATGCTAGTACTACTGAAATTAAATGAAAACAGCAGCACATTGAATTTATTGCAGGTTCTGCTCATAAGGTTACTTTTCTTTCGTGCTACTCACATCATCTTCTTTGGTTCCACCCCAGAAGTTAGTCCCACCAGCATAGCTGGGAATGTTTAGCACAGCTATACCCTGCAGACTTGGAAGGGGGATGTACTGTCCATCACACTGTAAYGGAAAAAAGCTCATTCAGTATGTAAGATAAGTAGCATGATAAAAGTAATCAACCATTTTTTAACATATGAAGCTTCAACAGAGCCAGTAAGGGAGGACAGACTCATTAAAAGGCTGGCACAAGCTCATTCCTCCCACACTGTGAGGCAGCTCTGATACAAACCTCTTCTTCTCAAGCTCAGCATCARTTTTTTTGAGTTGAAAAAAACAGTAGTACCTAGAGCAGAGGTGTTATGTGTCTGTTCAGAGAAACATTTTCACATTCCTTATTGTGAAATTTCTCATGGATATTACAAAAATCTTTGTTTACTCATTGAATAATTAGACTCCCATCCTAGAGTTGCATTCCCGATATTGCAATACAAYTGTTATTCAGTAAAGTCCATTAAGCTGAAAAAAGAAAATAAATCCTAAACCTAACAGTGTTTCTGAGACAGCCACAAACATTAAGTTAAATATGTATTTTGTTAGCACTTGTACATTCGGCTTCCTCAAAAAAAAAGATCACTCTCCTCCCAAAAGAACAAAGGCAAATCTAGGACTGAACTCACAGCTGTCCCTCTGGCTGTGGCTAAACTTGTTGATCTTGCAGGCAAGAGGTAGGTCCTGTGACCTCTTGCCATTTAGTCCCTCTGTTCCTCCAAAAAACTTAAGAAAATTCAAGTGCTACTCAACATGACTGCACACAGCCATACACACCATACCATGCAAAAACCACATATAATCAATCTCACACTACTTACAACCAGAGTAAATTTATGGACTTCAGTGAAATCATTCTTGACTGAAAGCTAAGTGAGTGAGTGTAGAGCAGAGCCCAAGAGTCTCAAAGCCTTGACCTGGGGGTCAGAAGCACTGAGACATGCCGAGGGCCCTAGGCAGCTGCTGTAGGTTAGTTTTCTTGTCTGCTCACCAGGAATGCTTTCAGCAAGTCCTGCCTCAGTGCCACAAATGTGTATCTGAAGCAAGCAGGGAATATACAGTTGTAAGTGCTGGACTCCAGCACCACTTCGCGACAGCAAACTTACTAGTCAGGTAAAATTTCCTTTAAAGAACATTGCTGTATTACCAAAGTTGCGAGTCCCAMAGAAAAAATATCTTATGATTACACAAATGATATAGAAATTCTCACAAAATAAGGAGGAAATTTTTGGTAACTTATTAGGAGGAGAAAGAATTGCAAAACATTTTCAAAAAAGTGCTCAGTTTTTTGATCTTAGCAACATTACAGAATTTAACATTTTAATCAAAATCTAACAGCATTCAGAATGTGCTGTGAGATTAATAGATGCTGCATAATCATTTGCATTACAGGGCTTTGTCCCTAATTCCTGATATTAATATTTTTAATTTTCCAAAGCTGTACACCTAATCACAGGTTTTAGCATTAGGCTGATATTATGCAAGRCAATACTAAATATGAGATCTCTGCTTGCTGGTTTACTTCCAGAAATATTCAAAAATCATTATGGAAAGGTCAGATYTGAATGTCTTATTGAATCTTATTTGAATCTTACTCAAAAGATTCTTAAATTAGAAATCTATCTGTGCCATACATAATGTTCTTTCCTGTCATTATATTCACTAACTACTGCATAATTCCTTGATAATTACTCAGTCCTTAGATAACGGCAATCTGCCTCTATCATACAAAACCCTCCCAAAGCTCAGTGAAGAGAGCTGCAATAAATTAAAATTATTCTCTCAACTTAAAAACTATCATCACATGARTATCATGAACTTCCATATGAAATATTTAACATGAAAAAAAAAAAGTATTTTCTGTCAAACGGCAGCCTACATATTCTTTGGCTGAAAAGAACTGCAATCATCCCATGACCCTTTCCTACGTCCAGTAATGATTTTTATCTCCTTTAAGTTCCTAGTACTGTGAAAAAGACTTATATTTGGCTTTAAAACTTAAATTAACCATGCTCAGATAATTTACACTGGATTTGGTGTTGCAGCGATACTATCTGGTCTCGCCCTTTAGTATAGTGAACATTAAGAAACATATCCTTGCTGTATAAATTATAAAAGATTTAAAAATAAATAAATAAATAAGAAGAAATATTAACCCCAGTATTCTGGAATATTTAAGCACCAACATTTTCCACCAAGGAATCACCTACTATACAGCTTATTTTTTTTCCAGTGTGCATTTGAGGGCAGAATTTTATTGACTTGGGTTGACACAAGAATGCTAAAAGGTTTCAGAAGGAACCCCAAATTCTGAACTATATGTTGCAGAAACAGAAAAAAACAACATTGTGCTTATAAAGAAAAATTACCTCGAGTTGAACTTTTTGTTCTAAGTTCTTGTAAGTCCTCTGCAGTAACTCTTTTGTGCCAAGAACTCCATACCACATCATGTTTTTTGTCCGACTTCTGAAAATAGATAAAATAAAATTTACATACCGAAATACACAGGTTATTATGTCTTGTATTTTAGAGTGAGGAAAAAAATAAGGACTTCAAATAAAGACATAAAAATAGAATTATGAATATGTCTGAGAATCCTATTACCTGCACTTTTCAGGATGCTCTTCTCGCTTGTTATTAAATTCAAGTGAAATTTTTGCATCTAATCCAATTCCGAAATAGTTGTTCATGACACATTTTTCTGAATATCCCTCCCTGTTAGAAGAAAAGTGGTCATTATGTGTGCACTTGTACAGTACCTGGACACACACAGCTTTAACCAAGATTGTGGCTGGTCCAAGAACATCAACAAAAGATTGCACGAGGTGTTTCCTCTGAATCTCTCCATGGAAACACAACAGCAGTAGAAGAGATGGATCGTCTGCCAGACCCTTCACGAGTGGGAGTTCCTCCCCATCAGATGGGGAAGCAGCAGCAGCATATTCCCATCCTAGGCTATCTCAACTAAACCCAAAATACAGAGTTCTAACACGACAATATGGGAAAAGAGCTGCCCTGGGCACTGCTCTGAGACAGCAGCACCAACCCAGGACGAGCACACAGGCTGCATTTAGGAATGCTGGCACTGGACAGTCGGCCAACGCTGTCTGTACGTCAACACTTTGCTCTGTGGGATCCACAGAGGGCAGCAGCTCACAACTCACTTACCATCTGTAAGTCTCTACCAACACCACACCACGTTTTGGAAGCGGAGGCGTCTGAGGACACAAAATTTGCTCCCCKTCACTGCACCACTCATTCAGGGGACCTTCTCCACTGTCTATTGGGGAGTGATCAAACTCTGCTTCAATGCCTGGCTGTTCAGTTCAGCACTTCAAGCAGGAAAACACAGCTTTCAAGCACTGTCCTCCCCACCTCCTTCTCTCAGAGTCAGTAGGCTGCTGCAACACTGCATTGCACTATGTATAACTAAGGGCTTATTCCAAAATGGCACAAATGCAAACTATTTTCARACCTTGAGGTCCACTGCCCAAGAAAGCTGTGAGCTCATCTTAGTCATTTAAATGATAACAAAATAGAGTTTCACGAGGAAGAACAGATTAAGAAAAGCTAAAGATGTTTAAGAAAATCAAACTAAAAAAAACCCACTAGATAGGGGAAAAAAAAAAGAAATTCTTACAGCGAATCTGGATCTGGATCAATAAACGGCGTAGCACCAAATGGATCGATATTTGCTAGTAACATTTTGCTAATGATTGAACTTCCTGCAATAGAAGCAGCTAATCCAGCTCTTAAACCTGGTAAGAAATACAAAGAAGTAACAATTTTCATTTGATAAACAGAGAAACATAGATTCTTATAAGCCACATGATTCTGAGAGACAACAGCATCCATCAAGTCCATACATTAAGTGATTGCATTTCCATCTCAACTTTTGCCTGTGTTGCGTATCTTTCAGGTCTCTGGCTCTCTTGTACAGAAAGAGAGTGAGCTAAGACACAGTACAGTGATTACTACTCAGGTACCACATTGGAAAAAAAACAGGAAAGAAAAGAAAGTTCAGGATTTCAGGCGATACAGTATGTGATACAACGCAAAGATGTGTACATTAGTTCACTTCTATYKAGAAAAYTCTATGGYACTTCCAGGTAAAACCCGTGGCTTRAAGCAAAAAGAGTTTGACAGGAAGCAGCAGAAGAGAAGGCTACACTAAAGCTATGAAAGGAGCAGCAGATTTCAAAATCACGATTACCTGGGCAGATAATCCTGGTGTTAAGCACAGGGAGGTTTTCTTTGCTGGCAGCCAAAGCTGGAGCAGAGAAGGAGCCCGTATGAGAATGGATACCTCGACTTGCACGCCGATCTGGAGATCTTGGTGCAGTTTTAACTGTACAGAAAAAGCAATGATAAAAGCACCAATTAGATATATCCGCACATTACCAAATGCATAGCTTTATAGTCCTCAAAATACTTCAAAAGTATTAATTAATATCTGTCACCCTTCTATGAGAAATTTCCTTCTCCCTCACACCACTTTTTTCCCTCTAAATGCAGGGAAGAAAACTCACAAATAGAAAGATCAAGCAAAAATAAAAATGCATTAATATGCAAGGAATTCAGTGTGAGGTGTTCCCAACTCAGCTGCTAGCAAAAATTAAACTATATGAGCCTTAAAATCTTATAGTATTTAATACTGTARTAAGTTTCCAATAAACATAACAACAGATTTCACAAAAAAAAATCACATACTTCAGAAAAATCATAATTGAAGAAGAAATGTTAATGAAATAACTATTTAAACTTAAACTCAATGTACATTTATTCATAAAGATGCCTGTATTACATGGCTTATTATTTTTTTATACYAATTTTAACATAGATAATCATTTTCTAATGATTATTAACCCAGGCTCAAATTAAGCCACGGTAATACCTGATTAACAGCTATGCTATTTATTTTAAGCAGCTACAATGGATTTGCTTGCATCAGATTTCTGAATCTGACAAAATCAGACARATCAGACATTCCCACAAAATTCTGACAAATTTATCTACGGCCAAAGCGAATATTACACGGGAAGGAAAAGCCATGTTCAAACTCTATTGTCTTCCGCAGTTAAAAAGATCACGGAGGAGATCAGTTTACCATCACTTATTTCTCTTTCACAAGAGAAATTTCTCTTTCACACAAATTCCCCAAACGGTTGAAATATTATTTGTTAAGAACGAACTGAATAGGGATCAACAAAGCCTTATGACACACAGCAAGCCACGCTTGGTAGCTGATCAAATTGTTGGTGACAAAGGTAGACAAGAGCTCAGGAAAAAAAGATGAGGAAGAAAGTCACAGGGAAGGAGAAGATATTCACAAAGAGGAAATCCAGCTCAGTAAGGCCAGTTATTCCTTGGGGCTACCTCTGCAGGTGATGAAGACAGACGGGCTTTTCAGAGGGCTAACTTCAGGTACTTCAATTTAGTTTCCTAGCATGACTTGTCTTTGACAGAGGGAGCTCACTAATGCTCACACTAGCCTTGGGAAGTCAACCTCTGTGAAAGTCAGAGCCTTAGTTAGGAATTGGTGCCCCAAGAAAGGAAGTCTGGGTACTGCCGAATGCTCTTTGGTACGGCACTGCCGTGCGTGTGCTGAAAGCTTTGGTACAATCTGAGCACAGTCAGACAATTCTTGGCTCCCTCTGCTCCAATTTATCTCGTATGTTAACAGTACTTCAGCTTTGGAACGAGTTCAACCTTGGTCAATTGAAGAAATTCAGAAAGCAAAATAGAAGGATTTCAAAGTGATCCAAAATCTTCCTCGTAACATCTCAAAATTGACTCAGAAAAAACAGAAAAAAATAAAATGATTAGGGCTAGCAACAAGGCAGCAGTAGGAAAGCACTGCCACGAATGGAGTGGGAAGGAAAAAAAATATCCTTCTTTGTGGCAGGAGGGACACAGATCAGCTCATGTTAATCCTGAAACTCAGTCTAAAAGTAACATGGGAATATTGTACAAAGACACCTACGAAAAGAAAACGTAGAGCAGGAAAAATCTAAAGACAAAGGTAATAACAGAAACTAGCGCTTAGAAATTATATTCAAATCAATTCAAGCTAGAATTTGGATGTACACTTTCTAAATGCTGACAATTTATTGTAGACCGGTTAGTGAAATGGTGAATTCTTCTTCTCCTTGTATCTCAGGAAAAAGGCTTCAAGCCTTTCTGGATGACTTGCTTAAGTCAAACATAAATTCTTAGACTCACAACAGGAACAAGTGAGTGAAATTTTCTTGACTGTTATATGCAAGGTCTGACTAAATGATGTATTATTATACATAATCATAATGCCTCCTTCTGACTTTAACATCTGTAAACTAGCCTTAGCAATTACCACAAAATGTAAGTAGTACTGTGTGGTATCAATGCAACACAATGATTTGCATATGTGCATGACAAAACATTGTCGTATAATGTTAAAAAATGAAAAGAAATAAAAATGGCAAATGATATCTAACAAGTTATTAAATATTTAGATGAAGGTAATTAACATATGGAAAAATATTACCTTCATCAAATGACCAGGGAAAATTCTCAGAGGGTAAAACATAGTATTCAGAACACAATTAACTTCCATTTTTCATAATGCTACTGAAAAATTCACAATGCTATTCACACAGTTTGTTCTCTCTGTACTGGGGAATAAGGCACTTATATTAAATAGGAAAATCAGCAGAGCAGCTGCTCTTTATCTGACAGATGAGACTCATGGGTATAACTGCAATAAAGATAAACTTTTGCTGTTCATGCTCTGATAAAAACAACAGAGCCCTAATGAGTAAAACTGATGTTTCATTGCAGATAATTGAATTCATGTTTCATGCTTTCTCCCTAAACACCTATCTCTCTCTGACAGCATTAATATGCACTCTATTTCCCACACTTCAGATGTATGAAGAATAACACATTCTCTAACAAGCACAGAAATGGTATCACCAAGAAACAAGGTTTTTATATACGTATGTGCATATATATATATATATATATATGTATGCATACATATTTGTTTGCATGTATTATGTATTTTTGTTTTATTATATATTTGCAGCAGTAGGAACAGATCATCCACCATGCCCACAGAGCTGGCATCACCATGAGCTACCACTGAAAGTGAACAAGCAAAAAGCATTGATATATATATGTGTATAGACACATATATATATGTATATATATCATGATGACACATACATATATATGCATACATATATCCTATAACCAAGGTAAAAGGAGAGRGGCCAAGCAAGAGACAACCACTGAAGAAGGTCTGGAATCCATTACTGGGGAAAAGGAAACGTCAGATCCTGAATAAACAGAAGCCCCAGTAAGCTCACGACCTATGCTTAAGGTAGAAGCTATGACACAGACACCAGATTCAGTGCAGAGCCTCAGGAGGACGATACCTCTTGAAGATCTCAATACAGCCCAGTGTAACAGGAGGAGATGCAAATACCACACAATTTTGTTGATCACAGGCAGTGGCTTCCTAAATACCTAGGAGATGCCTTTTACTGTCCCTACCAGTCACCACCGTCTCTCCACGATTCAGGTTTTCTCTTGTGGCCAACCCTCGTAATGCAGCAAAGACTGAAATTTCCACCCACAGTACCTAGTAGCTTTCCTAAAATTATTATGGAGCAGCTGATGAAGTGGATCYGACCAAGGACAGAGGTGGTATGGGGCTCTATGGCTTGGAAAGCAAGTGTAGCTTGCTGTAGTGGCTTACTATATGGCTTGTTGTATAGCAGCCAGCACTTGAGAAGCCAGCTTGACGTGTCTTTGGGACAACCAAGCTAAACATTTTGCTGTGGGAAGGAGCCCTAGTAACTGACAGTGATCTATCTGACAGAAGCTGTGAAAGCCCGGAGTTGAAGATTAGAGTACTGAGTCACTAGAAAAATTARTAAGATCAAGTTATTTTTCTTAATCCTCTTGATTCTTTGGCCTGTCCATTTCTAAAAGATTTAGCTTCATTAATTTCTGTAAGTATTTTATAAYGGGGTATTCTAACATGCAACTCAACTATTTACAAATCTGCTCCTCTAAAGGAGTATCCAGACAATAATCAGTCAATTAATAAAAATGAAATTACACACTTAACTTGTTATAACTTAAAATACAGTTTAGCGCTCATTACCTTTCCAGCCTTAGAGTCTGGAACAGCTCAAAAGAGATTGTAGGAACAGTTTTCCATACTAACATTTCTTTCTAATCCAAACGGAATGACTGCTGAAACTGTACTGTTATTTCTAAATGGCTCAATTCAAAAATCTTTTAAAACTATCCTACCCTACAATAAGACCAGCTGAGCATATACTATACATTTAAGTAAGGTGCTATTTAACAGCACATAGGAAAAAGCAACCACTGAAAAACTCTGATAGTSAAAATAAGGTTAAAATTAATTATAATTAATGTAGTCTTAAGTAAATGTTACAAGTAAATCTCCAAACACTGATGCCAGGAAGTCAAGAAATTCACAAATAAAGGTTCCACCATCAAATTAAGTCCACCATGCTCTAGTCTGCAGATAATAGATCCTTGCCTTTTGGMTAGCAATGGCTCATCCTACTGAAAACATAAATTTCAATACATTTTTGAGACATCTAAAGATAAAACTTTAAGCAATCTCTTTAAGCTAACTGTGATACAGGAAGGCCTCATCCTACTTTTTGTGACAGGTCATCAGGGCAAATGAATAGATCTAGTAAGTATCTAAAAATATCATAAATAATGGCTTTCTGAATAATCAATATCTACACAATGCCTAAACGTATTATATATTTAAATGTGTGTGCACCTGTGCATATATGTGCCCATACAAAAATCTTGCCTTTGTACATGCTTTTTAGTTACTTTCAGAAGCCAATATACATAGTAATGCAAAATAAGTTGTTTTCAAGCTGAATTAAATATTTCTTGATTGAACTTAAAGAGAATATTCAATTTAATTCTTGAGTATAACACGCATGAAGAAGAGGCAGRAGTGCTAATACCGCCTGTCAGGCAGCTTGGACCCAAATACGATACGAAAGATTTTTGTTCAAATCTCTGCTCTAAATCAGGCAAAAAAGCARGCTTGAACCCAGTCCTACTACTTCTCATGAGAAATCTATGCTCCAATTTCTGTTGTATACTTTCCTGCTTTAAGTTGTTCCAGTTCATATAAAACACTTAAATATCCATTCTGTCTCAGTTCCAATAACTCTGTCTCGAGGTAAACTCCCAGATGAGACATCAGAATTTTGTTGCAGATATAATGAATGAATATGTCTGTTTTACACAAAGTTAAACACCCTCGACAGAAATGACTGACAGCAATTCCGATAATACACCCTAAAACCCCTGTGGCCAGGACACGCTATCACTGTTGTTACCTAGGTTCTAGTCCCTGCTCAGGACTGGACTAAAGAGGCACATTTTTCCTCAAAAATGCCTTCTCAGCTTTGTAAATCTGTTCCAAAAGATCGTTCATCTTATCCCTGACATTTTTTTATCCACTTTTATTTAGCCAAATCTGTTGAAATGTGTAAATAGTTTCTACTTAAAGGACACTCCAGTACTTGGCAAACAGCATCTTCATGGAAAAATATTCTATCAAACTAACTAGAAACGACAATCAAAGCTTTACGCTTTCACACATTGTCCCAGCACATGCAACACAAGCGGTTGCAACAGACAGAGAAGAAAGTCTATGCAGAAAGATGTTTTTTTCAGCAAGTATGTGGTATGAAAAGAATAAAAATAATCTAAYCATTTTAAGTATGGGGCCAACAAGATTGGTTTCATAAAACTACGTGATTTAAAATGATTTTATTTCTAAATTACTCACCTGACTGGGACTCAAATTCCTTTGTATCTTCCTCTTTTTCCTCTTCTTTTGATTCATCCAACTCTTTGCTATATTCTAGTGGGGACTGGTTCACTTGCTCTTCACTGTGAGCATTCTGCTCATCCACAACTGCTTATTAAAAAAGAATATATATATATATATATTCAAATATTTTAAAGAAAAATCTACAGCAATTGGAAATTAGCTTCTTGTTTCTGTAGCTTTAATTTCAGGTTTACAAATATTAACAAAGGGTTTCTGTTGCCAATTCAGTGAAAAGGAGCCTAGCAACCCTTTGCCCATTGACAAAGATTTACTGCTGAAAATTTTCATTTTGTGGAGGAGTATARTTACAAAAGAAACATGCTTGTGCATGTTCAGAGACATGCATATACATACGTGTGTGTATGTGTGTGTACTGCACACAGTCATCAACATTCAAACAAACAGAATTTCCTTGCAGTTTGTAATATGGATTTAATTTTATCTGCATGAAAATGTAGAAATCAAGCCTTCATATTGAAAGCTTATGCTAATTAAAAAAAAAACATTATTCTATCAGTAAACAAAAAAAACATGGCTAATGCGCACCTTTTTCTGCTTGCTCAATGATCTGCCTCACCGCCTTCTTTAAACTGTTTGCCCGCAGCATGAGCTGTTCTCTTGGTTTGAAGAGCTTCTGGGTAGAAGACTTTGCAACACACTCTGCTAATTGCTCTTTACTTTCAGACAAGGATTCTTCACTGGAAAATTCCTCAGCTTCTTCTTCCACGATGGGGGGAGTGATGCCTGGGAGAATGGGAGCAGCCTGGGCTTCGGAGTGGAGAGCCTGGAGCAATAGGTCTAGCTTCTCATTTAACTCTGAACACTGAGACAGTACATTACAAACAAAGTGGAACAGAACACACATATACAAAACAAAAAAARAATCATAAAAAGCAGTGAACATTTTGGGGAAACGAATACCAGGTTATATGGAGGGTTCTACACTCTCCATGAGGTAGGATTTAAAACTATCTGATGTATGATTTAAAACTATCCACATAAATTCCAAATCCAGATTTAACATTTTGCAATATCAGGTTATGAGTAGGTCTGCATGGCTTTTTGCAGACAGACCTTGTGACATCCAACAAGATTGTACCATCCATATTCAAAGAGGCGATACTAAAATAAACTAAATATATACTAAAAAAATAAAGTAATATATCATGCTAACCCCAGCCTGCTGCATAGTGAAGGTGCAGATTAGATCTTGCTCCTTTTCAGATGGTTTGTAGTACAGTCAGAACCACCACTGATTTACCCTGCATTAAAACAAATTATGGGCGCTCAATACCCCAGTGTGGAAGATTAATCTATAGGGAAATGCCCAGCTGCTTGACTGAGAACTCATGGTATTTTTTTGACCACACAACCGTATATTTAAGCAAGTGTGAGTTGTCAGAGAGCAAAGAGGTTTAAGTCAAAACTGAACACTGTCAAACATCTCTACCCCCAACTATGCAGTTGCTTTTTCCAGGTAAACTGGAAAAGAGGTGATTTTCTGTGCTTAAGGGATAAGAAACCCACAACATTTTTCCTGGAATAGTAAAAAAAAAAAAAAAAAAAAAAAAAAAAAAATTTTTTTAAAAAAAAAAAAAAAAAAAAAAAAAAAAAAAAAGAATGAACATTTTCTAAAATGTACACTGAATAGTACAGAAACATAAATCGCAAAATAATTGCCATCTAGCAAGTATATTTCTTGACCCTGTGATTGTTAGTGGTTTTGGTTTCTTTTTTTTTTTCAGATCATGTAGGTTTTATGCCTCTAATCAGATCCCCCCCCCTTTTTTTTTAACTGATTCTGCAACATGATCTCTACTATTTGCAGACTAATCCATTATTTTTAACATTATAATCTCTCCTCCTCTCATTCTCCCAGCATATTTTCTCTTCATTATTCCATCGATTTCCTGTAGCTAACTTAATTCCTTTTACAGAAAAGTACAATTCCTAATACAAAATATTTCTGTCTATCCGGATGTATTTTTATCCTGTACACTTTATCCTATATGAAAGAAGAGAGAAGAGAAAGCACTACTCAGAGTAAATAGATTTTACAGAGAATGTTTAAAATTGTTAAAAATATTATGGAAATAATTGCTCCAGGTACTAAGAAGAGAAGCATTTTAAAGTCATGGACCTGAAAACAGAAGCCAAACTGGGTATCCAGGAGCTATTCAAAAATGAAACATCCATAAGCTATAAAAAGAAAATTAACAGCCAAAACTGTCATAATCTTACTTTAGTGGCCATGGCATCAGCTTCTTCTGCATTTTCCAGTGGTTTTTCATAAGTCTTCCCTATTTTGGCAACAAAGTCCTTTACAGTTTCACATAATATTCTTCAGATAAAAATAGGAGAGGGAAGAAATCAAATAAAATAGACACATTTTAATATTAAATTTTTTGATTAATTTTATTAAATTATTAACACGTTTTTAGGGTTTATATTTAAATTAGATCCAATGCTACCCAAAACTTTTGAGAAGAACATACTTCACATAAACGTATGGAGATGAACAACTGATTAAGTTATGGCCATCAACTCATATGTATACTACTATATACCATGTTTGTTGTAAAGCAAACTCTGTGGTCTTATTTGCAAAGTAGATGATGATTCTCCATGGCTTGCAAAATTCAAGAGAGCAGCTTCAGAACAAAATGTTTTTCTCTCACATTTAACCCTTCCATCGCTTGTCTCCCTTCCGTACCAGGGCTAGTAGCAAACTTTTCAGTCCCTTAATTAACTTCAAACGAAACCATCCATGTGAAGGTGGACCCTACAATCCACCAAGAAAATCTATTGACTTTAAGGGAGCACTTCTTAGGTGGAAAGCGTACGTCCATGCACATCCCATTACAGGAGCCACAGCTAGCCCTAAGGCATCTCTATACAAACTACAGTGGTTGAAATGAATTTTCATTGTGTAAGCCAGAGAAAAGAGTGGTTCTTATTGCCTATTTGGCAGACGCAGAGCAACTTTACTAATCAGGTGTGAACAACTGGTTAGTAGTGTTCATCCGTTTTAAATTTATTTTACAGGAACTAAATGGTGAGATTTAGGAAGATACGGGCACCTTTTAGAATTTGGAGTTACAGAAAGTATTYTGTAGTTTAACTTTCAGCATGCAGCATGTGTATCTTAAAACAGTATTTCAGTAACTTGCATCTCTTTTTTTTTCTGTTAAGATAGTCACATGTATTACTGTTTCTGTGGTAAGTCTTTTGCAATTCACAAAATATAAAAGAGTTTTTCACAGAGAAAGTATACACAGATTACTTCTGATCTCCATGATGTCCAAGATGATGTCCATGATTTCTAGAGCAGCTATCCCTCATTTTTAAGTATTTCAGTTCGGAAAAAAAAATCTGTTCTCTAAGATCACTTTTTTTTTAATGTTTATTGATAGATAGAGCAGTAAGAGAGCTACACAGCTGAAATTCTACTTTGCATCGGTGAAGTAGTTTGTCCTCTTACTGATATAGTATGAGCCAAACAAAACATAAAAATTGTAATGTGAACTAGATCACATTAGTAACAGTAGGTTTCATATTTAACTGCATGCTGGATTCTGAGTGACTTAAAATCACATTATATTAACATAACATGATTTTTTTAAATGTTCGTGTATTTGGTATTAAGATATCCATTACAGTTGAGCCACATAATATTTCTACAGAAAAAACATTCACTCTACAAGGTACAGATGAGGCTATATTAAGCCAAGCCAGCTGGGCCAGTCATAAGAAATTCAAGCTTACGAAGAAGATTATTATGGTGATATACAGGGAAGTCACACAGGCAGTTTATCCTACACATCATACAAAGAAAACATTAACTCACTTGGCAGATGATATGACTACTGAGTGCTGATCAGAATTGAGGATTTTTGCAAGATGAGCAGCAACTGAATCCTCATAAGCAGATATCTGGAAACACAGAAAAACAAGACTTCAATTTCCACATGCTTCAGCTTTTTAACATCAAGTAGAGCATTAAAACACCTCTAAGAAACAGCAGGATTTCCACTGCAGGTCTAGCCCAAGGGCAAACAGCCAGCAATCCAGCTTCTACCTGTATATTGTATTTTGTGCCTGTATACTCTATTTTTAATACTCAGAATAATAGTGAATCTGAGAACTTGATCTAGAATTCTCTTTCCTTGGTAGTAGGAACAGTGATTTATTTCTAGACTATAAATAGTCCATGTAGTAAAAACAATATACCTTCTTTTTAGATTTATAACAACCTATGTCTTTTATTTCCAAAGTAAGTAAGTTTCCCTCAGACTAAGCCATTTGACTAAGAATCAAAGGTTCAGGATATGTTCCCGAATTTTCTTTTTTTACTGTCAAATTTTATCTTCCTTCCCAAGTATCTTCACTGATGAAGACTGCTAAACTGATAGTTATATCAAAACCAATCCTTAATGAATAACCATACAGAGATTAGTCTTTACTACAGTGTCTGGGACAATGAACGTGTGCATCTTCCTTCTTTATTGCACAGAAGAATTATAATATCCTATGACGCTCAGAAAAAATCTGTAATGGATCAGAATCACAATTTCATGCACTATTATATCGTGTCTCAAAAGGGGCATAGATCAGGTTTTGGTTTTAAAAGAAAATTCTAACCAAGCTCTAAATCTGAAGCTGAAAATAACTCTCCAGTTCCGAAATTTTCCCAAGGCTTCTTTTAAGAATCTCGTAAAATCCATTTTTAGTGTGTTTTGGTTCTTGATATCAATCAGCTGGAAATGTCATTCTTCCTTTCCCCTAAAATCCAACCTTCACTGTATAACTTTGACAGTAAATTAATTTTGGGGAGGCAGGAGAACCATAAATACCTAATTTATAAGCACAAACATACTGGTGTTTGAGCTACAGTAAAGTCTTCTGGGAGCAAATCAAATGAAGTATTTTGAAACCGAAAAAAAGGGAAAAAAAAGAAAAAAAAAGGAAAAAGATTTGGGTACCCACTTTTTAAATTTCACTTTAACACATTACCTACAGCAAGGTTAACCTATTCTCTTCTGGAATATCACAACTCAGTATACTGTGCAAAAATCATTAAACCAGAAATAGAACAAGGTACTCAAAATAGCTTTCTCTAACCGAGAATAATAGCACAAAACAACAGTCTGCCTACAGAACTGATTTTCCAAAATAGAGGTTTTGTATGACCAGTTCCTTCAATTTCGGGGAAGGATTAAACCTATCTTCAAAGGCAAAACTAACTAGAACAGTTTTTTAGAAAAAAAAAAAAAAAAGCCATTCTGACAGGAGAGTACTTACACACACCAACAGTCTTGTAAAACCAGAGAAGATAAAGCCTCAGTGAGCACTGCTGGCACCAGAAAGAGTTGTGTGCAAAAATGAGCGCATCAGAATTGCAGTCAGTGGAGTCATGGCCTTTTTGGTAGCTCTGTATCACAGAATCACCGAATGATGGAAAGGCTGAGGTTGGAAGGGACCTCCTCTGCTCAAGCAGCATCACCTAGAGCACGTTGTCCAGGATTGTGTTCAGACAGCTTTTGAGTAGTTGCCAAGGATGGCAACTCCTTTTCCTCATGTTTTTCCTCATGTTTAGGTGGAACTTCCTGTGTTTCTTTCAGTTTGTGCCCATTACCTCTTGTCCTATCACTGGGCACCACTAAAAATAGTCTGGTCCCAACCTCTGTACATCCTCCCTTTAGAGACTTATACACATTGATAAGATCCCCCCTCAGTTTTCTCATCTCCAGGCTAAACAGTCCCAACTCTCTCAGCCTTTCCTCACAGGAGAGATGCTGCAGCTCCTTAGTCATCTTAGTAACCCTCTGCTGGACTCACTCCAGTAACTCCATGTCTCTCTTGTACTGGGGAGCATTGGGCAGTCAAGGTGAGGCCACACAAGCACTGAGCAGAGGCAGAAGAGAACCTCCCTTGACCTGCTGGCAACACTCTTCCTAATGCAAACCAGGGTATCATTGGCCTTCCTGCCACAAGGGCACACTGCTGGCTCATGGTCAGCACTTGCCCTTGTTGAACTTCATGAGGTTCCTCTCTGCTTGTCTCTCCAGCTTGTCAAGGTCCCTCTGAATCCTGCCAACTGTCAAAAGTCACAACCTCCATGCCAACTAAAACATCCTGAGTTATCGAATTATTCAAGAACCTGCTGACTAATTGCTTCTCAAGTGCTCTTCAGCTAAAGTTGATAGGCATTAGCTTTTTCAGGAGTAAACTACTTTGTCATTTTGAATCACACTTTTTATGCCAATTAAGTTGATTACAGCCTTCCACTCTCCCTCAAAATCAAATCCTCAACAGATAATATAAGCATAAATCTAGTTTAAAAGATACACTACGCTATTCTTTTCAGGCCACTTACGATTCTGAGTTCTCCAAAAGATCAGAGAGAGTATTAGACAGTATCATTCTAAGTAATTTTTACAAGCTCTGAACAGCTTCTCTCTTTTTTTTTTATCAAGAGGGCACAAATTTTGCCTTCAAAAGGGCATCCTAAGTGCTTATTCCAAATTCAAAATGAGTAATAAACATTTTTCTTTTTCAATATATACTTGCAGGAAGAAATTTTTCTGACTGTTTCACTGAAGACTACTCAGCTTCATTTATTTCAGCAATTAATACAGAACTGGAAGCCCTAACTATTTAGTATACATGGCATGAACAGAAGTTGACTCAATTCAATTAGCAGATCACAAAACATCTGTTTTCTATTTTGCACACAAGTGATTTAATTATATTTTAAATATTGTCATTCCAGCAGCTCAAATTAAAGCCTATGCAGCAACTAAACAAAACAAAAACTTCACCTGGCACTCCTCTGACTCTTCTTCTGTAGTAACTGGAAGAACAGAAGGCTTCACTGGTAATTTTAGTTCATATGACATTATACTCCACCTAAAAGAAATGTAACATGGTCAGTTAGGTTTCCAGATTATTATAGTACTATCCTTTCTAACATATCGACAAAACAAAATGCTCTGTCACCCTACAGAATAATCCATTCAAAAACAAAAAAGGAGCTTAAGTTTTAATTGTAAGTTAACTTAACGAAGATGAAATATTTGAGTCTAAAGATAGTAGTTTGTTCTCTGCTGAAATTTTTTTGTTAGTGATTCACGAACAAATCCTGGGATGTTCAAGGCAGGTATCAGAGACTCTTCCAGCAAAATATTCATGGTATAGAAGAATTCACATCATGCAAAATAACTGCAGAAGTCAGAGAAAAATAGATGTGCTCCTAGAAAAAATAACTCTAAATAACATTCATTTTTCATCTCATTTGGTGGCAGGAAGCCATGAGAACAAAGCAAGCAGCGAAGTATCTTCACTGGCATATATACTTTTTTTCCCCCTGGAAAAGGACAGTTCTCTAGAGCACAGATTGTATGAAACTGCTAATACAACATCCTTCAAAGCCTGCTGAAAAGAACAAGTAATCACTGCAGATGGCCTTGGGAGCAAATCTACAGAAATTAGAGTGAAGAATGACACCAAGTTCTTTTCAGTGCAGCAAAAGATAAACATGATTTAATCTATGAATATTTCAGAATGCCCAGGCCAGCAATTACACCCAAGGATCAGCCCCAAGCTTGTTTAATACACTTTGCTGTCAAATGATCAAATAGTCTGCAGAAAAGTTCAAAGCAAAAAAAGATTTTTCTTCTCTATTTCTCCCCCAAAAACCCTAAAATAAAATCCCTTTTCACTAGATTCAGAAGTTTGTAACTTTTATATACGTGTGTATGTTCTCAACTAAAGCAAGAATAGAAACACCAATGAGAGAAAGTATACACTGCATAAGAAAAATTAGCATATATATATAAAGTCCTTTCAAAAATCAGTGCAACGCCTTCATTAGAATATGATCACCAATTTCTGACTTTTTTTAAATTAAGACTCTTCCTTTGTTTTATAGATGAAAATATATATCTTGCAAATATCATTCAAAACAAGGAGTAGGATGAAATTTGGTTTTGACTAAGAAAATGCCTCAAACTGAGAAGCTGAGCTGGCCCTGAGTTTATTTTATGTAAGATATGTTCAAATAGTAGTACTGGATCAAGCCAAAAACCCTTTTAGCCCAGTATGTCATCTGCAGCAGCTGATGCCTAAATAAAATACAAAGAGGGTGAAAGCATAAGATGAGGTTTCTTTCTACACCCAAGGACCCAGAACTCAAATATTTCCTAAATAGAGATGCTAATTCTAACAGTATTCAATAGTCCACATGGGACGGTCAGTCCGTCAAACTGAACAAAATGATTTTGAATTTACACCATTTCTTAACGCTTACAACTTCTTGTGATGGACAGTTTCGCAGCTTCCCTCGTTATGTAAAAACTGCTGCCTTTTGTTCACCTTTGGATGAAACTCTTGCTAGTTTCATCAGATGTTCTCCCCTCTGACCCTGCAGTTAAAAAAGGACACTGAAGAGCTGTCCCCCATTTACCATCTTGACTTCACTCAGGGTTACGATCTGTACCCTATACCATTTTAACTTCTTTCAAAAAAAACAAAAAAACCCTCAATATCATGTTTCTGATGAGTTAGGCCATCAAAAACCCAAACATATAAATTGAACCTTATGATAATCCTGTGTATACACATTTACATTTACCTGTCTAACATTTTTGTGCTGGCTCGTTCTAATTTTTCCAAAATCTGAGGAAGTTGTGTATCATCATCACAGGATCCTCCCCAACCAAGGACACGAGCAAGGTCATTCCCTGTACCAAGGGGTAACACTCCTAACTGACACTGAAAAACAGTATAAGAGCAAATCTGTTATCGAAAATCAGAAAGAAAGTATACAAACTATTATGAATGATTACTATTTTAAGCAACAAATGTTGATCTTATAGCAGAAGCTTTTTAAAGCTTGAAGATCAAATTGTGTAGACAGAGTATAATTTGTTTACTTGAGTGAAAATTTTTGTTTAACAGTAACTATTGAGTTTGGCCCTACCCTTATCACCACATATACGACAAGGAACCAAGTCAAGGACAGCAAGTATACACACTTGCCTGTTTGTGCAAGCTGAGTTTATCAATTTCGGACAACACCCAACCAACGCTTCCATCTCCACCACACACAAGAATCCGGAAGTTGTCAAACTTCTGAAATAACCGTAAACTGGAGAGAAAATGCAACCAGTTAGAGCCTCTATTTTTAGCAAATACTACATGAAAATATGGTGCAAAATATCTTTCATGATGGTTCTTCTACTCCTCTGAGGTATGTGGATACATCTTATTAAGAAAATAAATCTATCTGCATTCCATCTACTGCTGCACATTCTACTTATACTGACATTTCTGATAAATAACATGCAGAGGTTTTTTTCCTTGATATATCACATATTGTTTTCAGGATTTTATTATTATTATTTTAAAAAAGATACTTTTCTAAGCTATGAAATCTCAACTGCTCTATGCTTCCTACAGAAGTCAGAAGCATAAGGCACCAGCATGGTCACTAGGAATTTTTCCACAAGAAAAGTTAAGACGTGACAACAGGATGTGCTGCACAGCCTGGAGGGGCAAGTTAGCCTTTTGCAACTTGTGAAATGCAAGGACAGTTGGAGGCAATCATTACATACAAGGTGATCACAACAATATAAAACAGATAATGCTCTATTTCATATGAGATCATTAAGGAGTATCCTGCTCTCACTTCYTACAGCTCTTCCTTCTGTTCTCTAAGTACTAAGAGCTACAGAATATAATACTCTACAGCATTAGAGAAAGCAGGATGAGAGACACAGAACAAGCAGAGAGGTGAGACAAAGAGGAAAGAGAAAYGAAATGGGAAGAAAGAGGCAAGAGATTTAAAAAAAAACACCACAACAGGAATATAAACATAAAAAAATTTGGACAACGTTAATTCTTAAAATTATAAAAATAGATATATTTAATGCATGTTATTTTCCAGAATATGCATCATCTCAAAACTATTTCTAAAAGCAGCATAAGACCACAAATTTTTGAAGCATTTCTATTTTTCTAAAGAAAATAATGTCACTTGCATATGATAGGCAGATACATATTCAGAACAACAGAGGCAGGCATAGAAGGAAAAAAAARTGTTGATTCCAGATCAATTTCTACTACTCTGAAAAAAGGGAGAAAATCCCCTAGCAATACACTCCCCCAAAGAATGTGTCTCTACTTTTAAAATCTACTAGAAGAAAAAAGACATCAGCACTAGCTAATAGAAAAACTGCTAAGGACCTCTCTTTGGAAAACACTGGGGAAAAATAGGTAAAAGCAACCAAGTTGATCTACGATTACTGTGCAAAGCCGAAGTGAATCTCCTAAACCACACTGCTGTTACTGACACCTATACAAAGCAAGAGAGCTTGCAAGCAGAAAGACACATTTCTCAGACCATCTTCTCTCAGAAATCCTCTCTCCTGTAAGAGGATCCTTCCTTACTTATACTTTCTCTTTAGAATTACACGTACAAAATGTTAGCTAAAAGGGACCTAGATTAAAGAAAGATTTAAATTAGGGTTAAGTTGTAACTTTCTTTTCATTATAAATAGTTAATATAGCATTTCTATAAAGCAGTACTAATTATAAAAATCAACAGCTGTGTTCCATTATATCCACTGTTTGAACTTAGTTGTTCTGCATTTGTGTTATCTATATTTTTATCATGCAATCATAATTCTGCATCTTTAAGAATACAGAAATTAGTGTTTCCATTTGCTGTAACTGATATTAACAGGCCATTTAATCACAAGGTCACAGCTGAGTAGAACAAGATTAATAGAACCTGAACAGAAAAACGCAAATRAATTTAATCTTTATGAACCCACAAGGATGCTTGTGTAGGGGCCACTGCTATGTAGATTTCACCCCCCCCTCTCTCTCTGCCCCCAACAAGCAACCCCAGGAATTCGTCTGCTTGTTTTAATCATGGATTTGCTCCAAATTCTGTGGGATGCTCATCATCACAACCATTTGCATATGTTACCTAAAAGAGATTTTGAAGGTAGGTCTCCAGTAACGGAAGTTTTAGTGCACTACTCAATCACCGGCTGTAAAATCCTCAACTGACACTTGTGTTTGGAATTCAAAAAGTTACAGAGTATATTTAGACAAATAAGTTTTTCTTTAGTTAGTCATTCATGATGAAGTTACAAGAAAGTCTCAGGACTTTCGTATCTGAGATGTAAAAACACATCCAGACAACTGTGCGTAAAGGCCCTGCTTAAGGAAGGCATTTAAACATGTTCAACCGTTTTGAACCTTAGCAATTAGTATAACTCAAAGCTAGTCAAAAAGACACAAAAAATGGACTGCTGAGCTTTTTGTTTTGGTTTTGAATTTTCAAGTGAATTTTTCTAAAAAAAATATATTACAATCACTTCACCCGTTAGAATTCATATTAAAATTCCATTAACTATGACAGATTTTAAGTAGGAAGTCACATGCTAAATATCGGTGATGGAATTACAATAATAAGGGGACAACACAATACTAYAGTATGCACTAAATTCCCTTGCAAAAGGATTGCTCAAGATTTCCAAGGTCATTACCCTAAGTGAGGTCCTCCATTCATTAAATCGAACACCTGAGCTGGATTTAACGACTGTTTGAATCGACGAAGAAACTTTACTCCCTGATTGTCTCCACTCTTTGAGTTAACAAAAACTAAAAGAGGACTGGCACAGGATGGCGGGCATGTGGCTTTCCAGAAACCTGTGAACATAGTTAGAAAGAATGAAATAAATAAGGCTTTCTAATATGAACAACACAAAAAGAAATCATGAGAAAGAGGAGGAAAGAAATGAAGGACAAAAGGAATACATCTTATCATGCATAATGCAAATACTAAACTGAGTATTAGCCCTACCAAGGAAAACACCATTGCTCAATATTTACCAGCTCATTTTTTTTCTCCAATATTTGCAGTGCCTAGATTTAGTAAAATCCTGAAGACAATAGCTTTATTGTTTTTTCACAGTAAAAAAGTAGCTTTCTAGAATACTTCTCAAATTTCTCCTTCAAAGGTTATCACATAATGATATATATATTTCAATCACGAGTGTTGGTGTTTTATCTGATTTTTTTTAACCTTACTGAGTGGGACTGGATCATCCAAGTCTGTATGAGCTTTCTAGCAATACTCATAGACTTAAAAAGTTATTGAATTCAGCTGCTCCCAGCAGAGACTTTGCATGAGAACTTTTATTTCAGAATGAAATTATGCTATTAACTATAATGGACTTACTGATCAACAGACCTTCAATTGTGATACAGAGCCTAATTAAAGTCAATGCAGGTCTTTTAGCTGATTACAGCAGGCTTTCACTAAGGCCCTCAGTAAGCTGTACTAAGGGACATCGTGACTAACATGACTACTCCGTGAAAGAAGTGGTGTCTCAGCACCATTTCAAAATCACAGGTATAGGTTTTGACATTTCAGGCAATAGTAACTATGTCTTTTTTAACTGCCTAAAACAAATTAATAAAGCAACAACTTCTATTAAAATAACAAGACGACATTACAAGCCTAGGAATGCTAACAGGATTCCACATTATCAYAATGCATAATTTAAAATAAGGTTTGTTTTATTTATTGAACTGCCAAGAAATATAAATGCACATATGGAACAACCTTCTTAGCATGAATAATAAATAGCAGCATGACTCTCTGCTCTGAGACATTACATAGGAATTGAATATAAAAGAGTGAATATGTACAGCATAAACAATCATTTCTATTAATTTYGGAGTAAAAGTCATGTTAAAGTTCTTGGTCTACATTTGCCACCAACATAAACTACAAAATCATAGCAGTCAGATTTCATGATACTCCTTATTAATTCCTTAACCTCATATACAGACTCCCACTGCTCCTACAGCTTATCTCTGTTCTGAGCTACCAGCGAGCACCTCTGAGTTTTGAACATCTGCTGCGTTTTCTATCTGTGTGTTGCAGGATTCTTATACTGCTTATATTCAAATTTAGAGAGAGTGTGGGAGTGATTCATCTTTTCAGCCTCTCTAAAGTAGCTGTTAGATCTGAGTCATTCAGATAGCTAACCTCTGCACAGAGCAAAGTTACTCAGATTTTGAGAATTCATTCTAGGCATGACCTGTGTCAGGGAGGCATCAGGACACTTTATCCTGTGGTCCCTGGTCATTCAGTTGAAAAGTTTCCAACAGTCAGAAATGAAAACAGAGAAGAATTTCAAGTGGGAAAACCTTCAAGAATGTTTTTAAAAACATGGTAAGTAAATATTCCTCTATAAAGATACATGGAAAATTCTACTGTTCTCTAAACTTGAAAACCACCTGTTCAGCAGAGGCATTTTAGCCCTGTTTAGTTATACAAATCTCACTAACCACAATAACTCCAGAGCCACCACTGATCACATCACAGTACTACGTACCATCAGAGTCTATACTGTTTAATGCTGTTGGAGGTATAATCGATACCTTACATTGGCCAAGCGGACATTTACGAGGATAGAGATCTTTACAGGCAGTGTGAACCTACAAAAGAAAAAAAACAAATATTTCTTTACAATGTAATTTTGGGGTGAATGGATAACTGATATAGTATCTATATAACAAAAATGGATTAATGTATAACATTTAAGTGTAGAGAAAAGAGGAGTAGAACAGTACAAAAATATAYGAGTGTTCAAGCACAAGGTGTTTCATTCTACAAAATGTTAAGTTTGGAGTACTTCATCTTCAGACACCACTATGGCAGATATGAACAATCCTTACGACCAAGTAAATCATTTAGCTCCACCCAGCAGCAACAGAGGACTGAATTCCCAGCAGCCATGCTGGAGAGAGCAGGCACACACAGTGCTCCATACATGCCCAGCCCATCTGGATGTTCTGGAGGACATACGTGCTATCACACATACCAAGCCAGAGAAACCAGCCAAAGGCAGGGTCTATGCCTCATAAACCTCATCATGCTGTATAGGCCTCTTACATAGTTATTGAAAAAACAGGCTCACACAGCAACCGCTGCTGCTCACCTAAGTTCTGAATCACCTCCGGAGGTACCAATCACTTTCCAGTGCCTGGACACAGTGCCTCAGACACCTACATGCCTAATGTCACAGTGAAGTGTATAGAGKTAACTTTCAATTACTAAAACCTACATAAAATGCCTTGAAATACTTAAAAAATCTGYCAATTTCCCACTTCTACAGCCTAGCATAAGAAAGAAATCAAGTGACCAACAARGAGAAAATTTTATTTTAAGGGAAACAGCAATAAACTGTTWGAGAATTTCAATCAGCAATATAGARTAYACTGAAGAAGAGCACTTCAAGAGTCCAGCAGCAGTATTTTTTAAAGATGAATGCAAATCATTCATAATAAAAAAGACAAGTTGATAACACATCGTCAGATCTGCAGAACAKGCTTCTGAACCTTAAGTTATCTTGAAACATTAATTCCTCAAAACTCTTTGTTCAGAAAAAGGCTCSAGTCTAGACCGAGTAAGTACTACAGACCTGACAGCCTACAAAAGTCAATACACAAAAGACAATAATGTATCCAACAAAGTTTTGAACTCAGGCCTCCGTCTCTCCCACGGAGTTAGGAGACAGGCAGGCAGGCAAAACACACTGGATGTCAAGGTCATTAAATAAAAGCTGCATCTGTGAAGATATTAAAAATGAACTGAAGCCAGTAGGGCAGTCTTAAGAACTTATGAATGTTAGAGAAGATGTGAATTTGTGCAAGGTGCTTGCTCCTACTTCAGTCCAAAAACRCAGTTCTGAAATGACAAAGTAAAAATAATGATGAACCGTAGCACTGGCAAAATCCTAGACGCTTGGATGCGGTCCATTGCACCTACCATAGCTTTACACCAAAGGCACTTCCAATCTTGCAGGCGTAAAACACTACCACAGGTCTTGTCGCAGACTGCGCATTTGGCACTGACAGGCAAATTACCCTCTAACCACTGGTGAGGCATAGCTATCTGTGAAAAAGGAGTTATAAAGTTAATCATTCTAAAATAGAAATTGAAGGCTCTTGTCTCGCAGCTGCAGGTGGATTCAAACTACTTCCTGTAGCTCTTTTATCTAAACTTCTTGCCCCAATAAGGCAGACCAGGATAAGTGACACTGATTCTCACAAGGCAACTGCTATGAATGTGGTCTGTAGGGCTATTTCATCTGCTAGGCAGAAATATGACCCCTGAAGAAATAATAAACATCTTATTCAACTGTTCTTGATGCAATGGTAGTAACTAACCAAATAAAAAGGTCACTTAAATCTAGAGTCTCCATAACACACACACATCTCACAAGTACCTGTTCACTTAATGCTGCATATGTGTCACAACTTCATTAAAAATATTATATTTCAGAAGAACAGGCAAGACAGCAGAATACCTCAGGGGCTTTAGTCACCTCACAGTCACCACAAATGTCAAGTCACAGCTCTACAAAGCAGTTTCTAAACTCAGTGCAAAGCTTAACACTTTCAGTCCCTGTAATATGATGCGCAACTCTATGCAGAGATGAAATTATGTTGATATTTATGCAATTTAGGACTAACCTCCTAAGGAAAATGTTTCGTGCCAGTGGCATGTGCATGATGTGTTTGTAAAAATAACCCATCTATCAGAACAAATCTCTGAAAAGCTTTTGTTGTTTCTTCTTCTAATTTCAAAAGTCTTGCTTTCATCAGTAAAAATCCTCTATGTCAGTGAATTCCAAACAGGCCTCCTGGGGAGTAACCATCAGTAGAAAGGACACAAAATAGATTGCCGAAATAGTGTTAACAACAGTATAAAATACCACCTTTGCTCAGGAGCAGTAGGAACTTCTCTGAGCAATTCTCCAGCCTCTGAGTTTCTCTGCATGTGATCTTTAAAATCTTGCAACTACAGCTACATTCCTGTGCCCACAGATACTGAACTTGTCTTGTAAGAGAGGAATATAACTTTTGTTCTAAATATCATGTTAAGCTTTGAAAAGTGTTTGAGAATACAGCTACCTACCATTAATTTTAATAGGTCAAACGACAGTATTTCTATAATTAGTCATTTTTTTCCCGTAAGGAAGAAATAGCTGTTGGAAAGTACTGTAAATATGAATAATACTTACACCATCTTCATCTTCAATGATATCTTTTCCAATTGAGGCTAATGTAGTCCACTTGCAGTTATTTGTTGCTCTGACAGCACATCTTTTATGTGCTTTAAACTTACACACTGTAAGGCATACATAAATGTAATTATGTTATTTATTTCTATGACATGGATCTTAAAATATATATATACATATCAAATATAGCTATTTGAAGAAACAGCCAAATATACGTTCATTTTGTCTTGCACACATGACACAAACCAATGAAAATAAAACTCTGAGTTTGTAATCATTCCAGTTTTAACTTCCTAAACTGGGTTTAGGGATAACAGAAACTCTATGCAGGCTTAATAGTTTTTCATCTAGCCTCTGAAATAGTTCAACAGTCACAAACATTCAAGACTGGAGTACCTCTGTCACCTTACAGCAGACCTAAGAATAGCAGCCTAAGTAGCTCTGATAGAGAAATGATTAGAAAATTCAGCAGCTGAGGAAAACCCGTTTTGTTTGCTTAGCTGTGAACCACAATACAGTGGTCCTCAAATTCACATTTGCCCCTATTTTCCAGGTGCAATGCAAGGTACTAATATACCTTTACCTACRCTTTCGCCCTTTCTCTTCCTCCTGTGACACAACTGAGATACCCAGGTGGATTTTACAGGAGGTCGTGGGAGGGTGTCTCTGAGAAGAACTGTGCTTCGGGAGCTCTGCTTCTTTCTTAGGCTAAGGAACCCCTTTTGGGGGCACCGCTGTGTCTGTTTTCCTAGAAGCCGCGAAAATGAAGGATTAGGTTTGYGATATATTTATTCAGGAGACTGGTGGTTACGGTATTTTCCAAGAGTTTACATGAAGTGAGGAAGAGCCTGACTTCTAACTGGACTATATATACAGAAATACAGTAATTGTAGTATTTAGTACAGGCATCYAGCACCTGCAGACACTCTGACAATCTAATAACTGTATTTTGTTCAACTTGATTAGTATGACTAGGTAATTATACTGTACTATACCAGAAAGACTGATGCATACAACTGTGAGTATTTACATTACTGGAAGTATATGAGGTCATTTTCTTTACAGTGCGTTATATAAATTATTTTGGCATAGAGCATTAAAGGTTTATGAGAACTAGCCAGSAGACCAAAAGTAGTCGTCTTTTTTCAAACAAATATTTGACAGGAAGCAATCAGAAGCCTTGGCCCATCACTGGTCCACCGTTAAAACAGTAAGCCATGGTACAAAAGGTCTTGTGAATCCTAAATTTCTCACTTTAATTCCACTGATCCATTGCCAGATCAATTTAAAAAAAAAGCRAATGGAGACTAAGCAAGCAACATCTGAGTTTGAAAGCAATCAGTTGTCCCTGCTCCGGGAAATGTGTGAAAGTATATCCTTAGCTCAAAGAGAAGAAAACAGAAAAAGGGAGGTTGTTGCTTTACAGAAACTCCYCTGGTCATTTTAAAGCCACCTTCACAGACCCCAAGTGTGCAAATATACCATATTCCTCAGCTAACAGGATAGACTCACATTTTCCAAATAGCTCGGCATTGTATTTTTGCGTGTCTGCCAATCTAAACTGGTTCTAAAGGAACTCAGCTCCCACCGCAGCACACAAGCGAGGGCTGCCTCTCCAAACGCCTTGGGCCTCCAGCAGTTTTGCCACTTGAAGGTTTTGGAGAAGGGACGCCAACCAGTTCAGCCTCATACCCAGAAATGACGCGTTCGCCTTGGCTGTGCAGGTTAAGCTGTCACAAATCAACAGTGAGGGATGGTAGAAAATTCCAAAGGACTAAGAGACTGGATAATATACAGGCACAGGAAAGAAAGGGAATTTTCAAATCCTATGGGCTACCACTGAATTAGACCTCAGGGTTTTGGATTCAACCTCTGCCGTCCCAGTAAGGCCAGACTACAATTCACAGGTTCAAACCAAGGATCTATCGAGTATCAGCACTGCACAGTACTGATAGTATCCTGACAAGCAACAGCTAATATTTGTTTTATCGGCACAGTATAACCTACCCAATCTTAGTTCAGACTTCCTGTAGGTGCCCTCCTGCAAGCCCACTATTATCAAGCAATAGTTCATGTTATTTCAAGCATTAAACATTGTCAGAAAGCAGGATGGCAGGATGAGACTTTAAAGCTTTCACAATGAGCTCACTCAAAGTCACAAAATACGTAGCAGTGTGGATGACAATGGTATAAAAAAGGGAAATTTTAACCAACTCCCAAACACAGTTTCTATTGTCCTCCAACTTCTTTTATCTCAAATGATATTACACTCCATTTTTGCATCAGTCTGATATCAAAAATCTTTTAGAAACATGCAGACATATTGCTAAATACCAATTGCCACTACTTTGCCAAAAAAAGTTAAGAGATGACAAAAAAAAAAAGCCAATATCTAACACTAGGGTATTCATAGAACAATTTTTAAAAGAGTTTAATTTTCTGTGTAAATAGTTCTAACTGGCATAGAAAACAAATCTCTCTCAAAGTCAATCAAGCAAACCATTTAATTAGCAAACAGTTGTCACAGTTGCACCAACATCTGCTGTCTGACAAGGTGATTAAATCTGCAGCCATTATTATCTATAATGAAGTAATGCCAACATTACTGAACATAATAATGAACATTATCATAGGCTCTCTTTTGCTGAAACTATACATCTTTGTCATAAAACCCTCTTGCCTCAAAGGCTATTTATTCTATCCACTCATCAATTAACTCAGCTGCACTGGGAAGAAATATTGAGTGTCCTGCCAAACCTACCACTCTACCAGCAATTTTCTGATGAGCTTTCTGCATTCTTCAAAGAATAGCTGCTGGCTCAGACTGTTCTTTTCCAGCCTCAAAGGCCAAAGACGAAGTTTTGAAACTAGTCTGAAGATCCCTGAGGCTGTATCTACAGTTTAAGGTGTCGAGATGGAAGGATTTATCTTGGGGCATTCCATGAAACCTGCTTTTTTGTTTCCAAGAATATTCTCACAGGCAGGACTCACAAGCCACAGGGTAAACAGGGTGACAGACTGACATGAAAACAGCAGTCTAGCTTCACTCCGATTTGAAGCCTATGCTAGTGATGCTATAAAAGATAAAATTTCATAGTTTCTCGTCAATTTTTACTATTTTCTTGAAAATAAATAACTTTGTAAGTTAATTTAATACTACACACAGTATGTTAAAAGAACATTTACTTTACAAAGTCAAGTACTACAAAGTCGGGTTCCTCGTGCAACCCTAATATAGCTTCCTTATGCAGGTGTGAAGTCTTCAGCTACTTAATCACACGCTTTTTTTAACAGGACCCTGCCCCACCACACAGGACAGATGGTTCTTGATAAGTACACAGCTGTGTAGTACTGCGATACATCCTGATTTTCAACAGGTATTTATCTTACTTACCATAAGCTAATCAAATACTGCTTTTAAGACACAATTATTATTTTCCTCACGGGTTTTTTCTTATTGTGCTCACCACTACAAGTTTTGAGTGCTTAAAAAGTGCATGTTAATTTTCAGCGCATTACCCAGATAAAGGTTTGCTTTTACTGTCATTTACAGAAGGGGTAACTGAAATAGAGAGAGATTAAAAACAAAGTTTTCCACCAGTTGTGCAGGTTAAAAAGACAACRGCAGCCTGATTTTTCAGTATGAAGCATCTCCAAAGAATCAGCATCTTGAAAAATACAGCTTTATTTTTCTGTTATTGTTGGTTTTTTGCAGTTACTGAATACTCAGCATCTTCGTGATACAGACCCCAGGTTATCAATCTAAGTGCCTAGAAAATAAAAAATATACAACTAATAATTGCATGAAAATCCAGTTTAAGTTATTTGCCCAGGATAACACAGGGCTACAACATGGTAAAAAGTCTCCACACACAGTTTTCTGTAATAGCCTTTTAATCCCTTAACTATGAACYATTCTCTTTCTTCCCAGCTGCTTCACTCAATATTCAGTTTCTAGCCTTTGCAGAAAATGTGGCAGAAGTCCTGGAAACAGTGACTACCCAGCAATTGCTTATGAAATGTTCCATGCAGTGAGTAAGATGAGGTGGGTTCTCGGGAGGGGGAGGGGGGGTGCAATTGTAATGGGAAAAGATCAGGTGCACAATGGACAAAGATCCATTTGTAAAAGCAATTTATTCCTGGTATTTTCTTATTGCCTGACTCCATGCTCTTAAAAGTGCTCTTTTAACATTGTTTTGCGTGTGTAAAATCTCATCTACATTGCATTACTCAGCTTATGAGGTATTTCTGATATTTAACTATCAAGATTCAGCCATGATAATGAAAACRTTACCTGGAGAAATACTTTGTGAATAATCATAAAGGTAATGTTCCACTGGCAATGACTTTGACAGAAATGCTTTATTAATGATCTGTAGATTTTTAGGTTTGTCTAAACATCCCACACATCCCTGTGATAATCTGATAACCTCTCACTCCTGAGTGCACAGCAAACTAAACTCTGAATAAGAGACACATTTGAGGAGAATAAGGAACAAAAGCCTCACTCGATTCAAATGGTTTGGAAGGATTTCCAAAGGAAGCCAGAAAATATAATTTCTCTGTCCTAGGAAAGACTATAGATGAATGCAGGGGAGATCAGTCCTTTAGAACTAGTTTATTAGCACAACATACTTATTTGGACAGCACTTGAAAAGTATAGTGTATTTTAAGAAGACACAAAGGGAAGAACTAGTGGGAGCAGTAGCATTGCATCTCAAAGGAACGTACAATTAAATTTTTAAAAAGTCAAATATTTCTTTGAACAGTACGAAGAATTAAGTCTGGTTTGATAGGAATTTACTTCTCTTGTTTGATCACCGTGCTGCTTCTTTGACGTCTAATAAGGTACAAGTTCACACTACATTCTTTGCCCTAATGATGGCAATAACATGCTCTTTTCCTACACTGGCTTCTACAAAACTTAAGGAGTATTTTCAGGGTGGCCTGCACTTAATTTGTTCAGTATTTGCTGCAAGTTATTGGGAGGGAAGGGTCCTGAAAAAAGGAGGCAGGCCCACAACCCACTTTATCTCCAAAGGAAATGAGGCTTGTGCGATCAGGCTGTAAAACAGTTGGGCAGAGCTGCAGGACAGCAGCAGGTCAAAGAGAACGAAATATTAAAGACCTGACCTTCTAAAGCATTGTGAGCTGCAAAATATCAGCAGTGGGATTTATTTTTACCTACAGATAACAGTCAAGAATCAGACCACAAAGAGTACAAAGAACCTAAGCTACTTTCAGGAGAACTTGGCATGCCAGTAATCGGATGGCCTTAAAGGAGGAAGAGTTCCAGTATCTACTAAGAAGCATCATCTCACCAATGCATGAAATAGAGCAGCCTAGGTTCAACGACCATACAAATAATTGAATTTAATCTAGAAATAAATGGATTCCCAGCGTAAAGCAGTACTCGAGGCTTCAGATGTCAGGCATGAATATTTAAACAGGTTTTTTAAAGATGTAATGAGAAAAAGTAGAACAGAAGATGTCTGGGGAATCGTAAGACTCCATACCTACTGTATCATCTCTTCAAAATCTCTATATTGCTAACATAGTATAAGTCAAGGAACAGATAGTGAAAATGTATTAGAAGTGCACGAGAGAAGCAACTAGACATGAATTCAATCACACAAGAATTTCAGAGTAATAAGTAGTATCAAACTAAAACACACTTGTTATATGAAGAAATTAAAAAGGTTTAACAAGGGTTTTCACAGGCATACAGAATCAAGGTAGAAAGTATGAGTACTTCAGTTAAAGAATCAACCTTCAACTGAATCACATATATATATGTATATGTATGTATGTGTATATATATACACACACACACACACACACACAATAAATTTATCTCCTTTCACTTTTTAGCTATTAGTTTATATGTTCTTTAATTTTTTATTAACAGATATATCAGAACACGCACAGCTTAACCAATCCAGGTCTTGTATGTTTATGAGACAGCAAAATAGAGGAAGAAAACCCAATCTACCATTAAGAGTCATTTGTAAAAATTTGCTGAAAGATCAATTAACATCACAAATCTGGATAAATGTATTATTAATTTTTAATACGTAATGCAGAAAGGTTACAAAGTACAAAACTGGAAATACAGGAATTTCCTTAATGTAAAGTTAATGCCAACTCCTTAGAAATTTAAATCACACTTAGAAGCAAAACAAGATATTGAAAAATCAAAAAACAACGAGCTAAGTTCATTAACACAGATAATCTTACAGGAACAACTCTTGCTAAATAACCTTTTAAATAGCTACAATATTACCTTATGAAGTTAAATACAGTATAAAAGGAAAGAAGTTCAGGCAATATAACTGTATTTTAGTTAAGCACTTGTTACTACATTTGCCAATATCAGACATTGAAAATATCCTAATTGCCTTAAAATAGTCTGAGTGACTTACAGACAGTAGAAAACATACTAGAGAAGCTGGAAGTAATCGTGTTACATCTAACTTGTATGAAACAGGTTCATTCCATTTCTTGGCAACTGCACCATTTGCTGCCTGAAAAGCATGGACAATTTCGGACAGTAGGATAATGTTTCCTTTAGTACAGTTTCCCTTGTATACTATATTATGCATATACCTTAAGTAATATAACAGCATCAGCAACATAAATGCATTTGCAGTCTGGTAATACACATCCAAAAATCAAGTTTTGAAGGGTCTAAGGAACAGTAACTCTCTTCTGGAGTTAACTATTTTGTAATTAAATACTTAATAATTATTAATACGTAACTGTAAAAGCATCACCCAAACTTGCCTCTGAATTTCATAGATACCACAAGGCCATAAAAATGCTTAATTTTCTGCTGGATTCTAATATAAGCAGACTTGTTACTGTTTTTTCACAGAACTTGCAGCAGAAAATAAGTACTTTAAAATTGAGTGTTTTGGAGTTCTCACATACTTTTTGCTTGCAAAAGATTTTTTCTCTGAATAAAGACTCAGTGTTAAGCTCATCCACATTTACTTTTTATTTCTGTTGGCTGTTATTTATTTAACTGTCAAAATGCAAATGCATCTACATCTCTATCTCTGTATAGCATTTGAAAAACTATACATCTGCCCTCAGCAGCCTGTACTGCAGGATGAGCAAGAGAACAGCAGAGCAAACAGCAGCTGGAGGGGGAAAGGTCACAGMATTATAATGTTAATAATTGTTACAGATTTGGAGCAGAAACAATTATATTTTTTTTTCTGGGACATGCTGATTCTGCAAATCAGTAAGACTATTAYTGTGTTTCACATCTGCATTTTTTAAGCACAAATCAAAGACATTTGATCTTTTCTTGCAAACCTTCGCTCCGGGCAAGTGCCTTCCAAAGTGGTAGTCGCAGCAGGAGGGAAAATTTTACTGAAATGAGTGAGGAAAAAGCATCCAGAGCACAAGGAGTGTGAGCCATGTCATTAGYAGTCACGCTACCAAATAGATTTCTCCTTTCGTTTTTCTTCCTTACTCATTATTTGCAAAATTATTACCTGTCCTAAACGTTCAGTAATCTGTCAACTTGCAATGCATTATAAACCGAGGAGGGAAAAGCATTAATTTTACCTTCGCAAGACAGGCCGTGAGAGGTGACTCCAGAGAGGCTCTCCCTACACACGTTACAGAAGGTAGGTCGGGCATGGGAGCAGGCGTACCAGTTATGCATCCCTGAGAAATGTTCCACATTAAACTGTGCGGTCTAGTAAAGGAGAAGTTAAGACAAATTTGCAAGTACAGAACACAGCTACAGTGACTGAAATTACCAAGGGTTTCCATATTACTGGGGACAGTGCAATGCTCAGGAAAATCAAAGGGAGCTTCAGCTTGCTCCTCTCCAAACTTCTGAACAAAATTATCATAATAAACTGTCACTTGGTAGTAAAGTTCTTACGGCGAAGCTAGGTTTTGACTTTAAATACACAATTCCTGCTAAGGAGGATTAAACTACTCCAGTCCTGTGTCCTGTAGCTTGGTCTTTTGAGCAGGTTGCACTAACAGGGATATTAACTTACCTCATAGTGTTCTCTAGACTGTACAGACTTCAGAGAGCTTATCCAATCCTCCATTTCTTTTCTGTTCTCAGCACACAATATTAGCCTCCTGAACGGAGTGATTATCTGAAAAAGATTTGCCTTGTGATGATTCTACACAGTGGAAATCATTATAGAATAGAATATCTGATAAAATTTTTCCTCTGGGATGATGTAAATAAAAGACACACCCAGATCACAGGATATTTAATGCTTTAAAATTATTATTTTCTTTAATAGACTACCAAGAGGAGTTTACTTTTCCTTCTTCAGTTCCTAAGGCTGTATCATGCTTTGATACAGGTTTTTACAATGTATGTTGTTCCTGACTCCTTTTCAGCTCCTCGTCTCTGCAATGAGATCTGAACACTCAAATAGAAAGCTCTGAAATTGCTAAAACAACCTTTTGAGAAATTATTAATTGAGGAAGACTTCAATTGTATTCCATAACAGCATTATAGCAGCTGCAAAGTYCATTCAAATTGCTGGAAACAAAACCAAACCATATTGATAAACAAAAGCCTGGAAAGTCAAAAAGAAAAGAAAAGCTTTCATCATATTTCTCTATCTTTTATATTGATATGTAGTCTACATAATTTTAAACATATATAATAATGAAACATAAATTTTATACAATATAACATTCTATACGAACATTAATACAGGAACAAATACAAAAGATTTAAAGGACATAGAGAACAAAAGCAAATAACTGAAATAATACCCTACAGTCCTTCTAGAACTGTTGAATGAATTCCTGGAACAAGTTAATGCCRCGGAAGCCCTAAGTGGTCTGAATTTAGACTTCAGAAATCTGAAAATGAAGATACTGATCTTGGAGGGTCAGAGTATAAGTTGTTTTCCCCCTTTCCCTCACCAGTAGAGAAATAATTAAAATAACAAGAAGGCACCAGAAACTATCTGCTAACTCCCACTGAAATTATTTTGAGCACTGCACTAAAATGGATGAAGCATTTACTTCCATAGCAAGAAATTTAAAACRAAGTAAGTATATAAAATAAAAGTTATTTGTTTTGTTGGATGAAGTCTAAAAAAAATCAAGTTAAATCCTCTGTAAGTCTTGTACCTAAATACATTGCATATTATGTACTACACACAATTGCAAATTATTTATACAAAAAAGACTAGACCACCAAAAAATGTCTGCTTTGAGTATTGTATTAAATGCTACAGGCTAGATATTGTAACATTTGTACAATATTAGCAATCACTCATCYACACCTGCATTTACTTACCCAGTCTCTGCTGGAAATAGTCTCTGGTCTTGATTTGTCCTATCTACTTCTTCATTAAACTGACTGAGCTGCACTTTAACATATCTCAGAGGCAACGTAACTGAAATGCAGCAGGCTGCAAGTCACATGGAAGAGAAGCAAAAGCTTTTTTTTCTTTTCTTTTTTTTTCTTTTTTTTTTCTTTCTTTTTTTTTTTTTTTTTTTTTTTTTTTTTTTTTTTTTTTTTTTTTTTTTTTTTTTTTTTTTTNTTTTTTTTTTTTTTTTTTGAGATGTAGGCACTTCGCATGGAATGGAATGGTTTCTCTCTCTTTTCTATTTCCTTCAATCTTGCATAAGCTTTTTAATAAGGTTTATTAGTAGCTATCCACGACTCTTTCTAAAGAACAGTTATTGCAAAGAGCAATACTTCTCTCATTAGTTTGGAGCCAAACAGACGCTTCATTACTTCAAAACGTTTTTCTAAGCCAGGTCATCAAACGAAGCCCAGAAAAGCCATTAAATCATAATATAGCCCTGGCTCCAATAATAATCACCATTCTCCAGGAATTTCCAGGTTTTATTCAACTCAGAAATCTTATTTGTGCAAATACACTCAACCCAACTATTTCCTATTATATAGCATGACATCATACTAAAGAGTAAGTTAGAAGTCCACCAAAAATTTTACAATTTATGTCAGTCCTTYCTGCACATTCACTACTGATTCTAACCAGCAGCCAGATGTTGCGAAATGCCCTTAAGCAACAACAGCTGCATTTGTTGCTGAAGATTTGAAAATATTGGTCTTTCCAAGTAATATTTATTTGAATTACCCATGTCTTTAATATTTCCGATCACAGAAATCCCCCGCATGCCCCCTTTCACTCTCCCTCATCTCCTAATCAAGACCTTGGTTCAGCTGCTCAAACGTAGTTTTCCAGTGCCTACTGTGATGTCCTTTGGTACCCAAAGCATCAGTCCAGGGCTGGCAGATACAACAGAGGACCAGACCAGCTGGAGCAGCAGCTATAACCCAGACAGGACACCAAAGGACATCTCAAAAGGTACCACTCATCCACGTGTTACTCACCAAATCATGCCACCAAATGTTGCTACTGAACATACCACTACTTATAAACATACCAGAAGTTCTTATATCCTAAGATTTTATTAAACAGTTGTTCAGAAAATTTTCAAAAATCTATAAGTTATTAAGTTACACATGAATGATCACATAAATGGAGGACAAATTATTATTAGCACTATAAAAATAAAGTAGAAAGTCAAAAGATTCATACATATTTGTATAGAGAGCACACAAAATGATGATTGATCTACATATTCTCCTTGATTTGGTTATTTCTAAACAACAAACTTCAGAAAAGATACAAAATGCATTATATGCAAAAAATATTGACAAYGCTTGGATTTTTTTCTTCCAAAAAAAAGAGAGAAGCTGAACTGTTCATTTAAGTTCCCATTCATTTTAATGTCTAAAAAAATTAAAGAGAAGATATATTCTATTTGTTAGGTATTTCACTTAACATAAGAACTCAGTGAGTGAATGGAATGATTAGCAATGATAGGGAATGATTATAAGCTTCACTCTAACTCAGCATAGCTGTTCTTGCTTATCCCAAACTTGGAATGATTTCATGCACCTGCCATTTGCATTTGCACAGAAGGTGTGTTTCTTATGGAGGCTCAAAGTTATAAAAAACTAACTTAAGTGGTATTTCTTAAAGACAGTTAAACTCATATGCAGACATAATAGTAAAATAGCTTTAACTGCTCTTAAAGCTAGTTCTAGCCATGCAAATTTGGATTTTACTAGTAATGTCATCTCATTGCACGCAGCCATATTCAAAATCCTGTTTGCAGTATCTTATCTTCTACTGTCTTATTCCACATTACTTTTCTTCTTGATTATTTATGCATCACTCAATACATTAAGCTCTCAATAGACACAAAGAAATTGTTTAATTCAGTGACAAAAGTAGCGTCAGAAGAAACTCTAGAAGAGCAGTTAAAGAAGTAACTTGAGAACAAGAAAACTCCCCACTCTTAAATCTCAGAGAAATTCAAGTGCTAATGGTTCACACACTGACAAAGCAGTAGACAAATCGAGAAGGATGAACGCAGATGAAGGCCTTAAAAATGAATAAATCAAGCAAATTTAATTTAGGAGATTAAGTTAATTTGAGAATTTGCACTCTTGTCAAGCAGCCAGGAAGAAGTTACTGCTGATTTTGGAGAAGAGAGTCACCAAAGCCAGATACTGCAGTATATTGAAAAATAATGAAATTGAGGTTGTGGGAACAGACAACACTTTTAATGCAGTAAGCATAGCAAAAGACTGTGCAGTATTTAAAGTTTACAGAGGAAATAGTGCAAGTGCTAAGACATCAGAGGGATTAAAGAATATCTGGATACGAAGAAAAACGGTCCGTTATTGTCATAATGTTCCTGGTTTTGTTCCTAAATGTTTCTAAACAGAAAAACAAGGGGCTTCTGAGTGGGGAATAAAGAAGAGAACAAGAGCATGTTCTTCAGTCTGCCACTATTCAGGCCTTGCCATAAATTGGGATTTTTCATACATGTTGATACTGGGATAATTCAGCATCTAAAAACATACACATACCCATATATATAAGTACATACGCTTCTATGTGTATGTTTAAAAAAAAAAAGAAAGAAAAATCACTTCAGTAAAAATCACCCACTCAAGCTCTGCCAATTGCAACTTTTCTTTCAAACAACACCTGCCAAGGTCCTTTCATACGAAATAAAACTGYCATTAAGTTCAATGGAAATTTGAAAGCTCCTTTTGCTTTCAAAGGAGCTAACTTCAGCACAGTTCCACTTAGCCTTCAATACAATGAGTTTAGACTTAAGAACTRTAAAATAAAATAAAAATCCAGGCTTTGCCCAGGAATCTCATGTTTTATTTTGTTAAAATAAAAATTCTGATGACAGAAACACATTAAGAAGAAGCGTTCCTAAAACTTGGTGGCTTCTGTTTGGGGTTCCCTTCTGTGAGAGTCCCTCTCTTTTCTGTACACTCTATACGATACTAGTTTAGGCAGCTGAGGTAGGCACTTAACAGCTGGTAATGTAAAATACTTTCATATTCATTCTCATAAYTGCAACACAGGAATAAAGATCCTGCTATAAACATCTCCCTCACACRTTCATGAAGCAAAATACATAATMTCTTYTCCTACAGTCACTGTTCATTCTGCTATAGAATCAATAAAATATAAGCCATCTATAAATTAATGTCAGGGTATTCTAAGTAAACTGATTAGTCTTTGGTAGACTATAGCACTTATCRACAAGTACTGTCTAGAATATTTATACTTTCCCAAAGAGAAAATGATAGTGTAATATTGCAAAATTAATGCTGCTCACATTGCAGTAAAATGGCAGCTCCTTTGCGGATCTTCTGGAATATGAATTTTCTCCTCCCTTTCTCACTGTAACTGTATCCAAATCAGATTCTTACTGTTTCAGTGCATCCATAAATGACCATAATATCACAAATTCACCATTAAAGAAATTGCACTAATTATTTGGAAAAACTAATACTTCAGGCATGCTGAATGGTATTCTAATCTGACATGAAAAACAAAGGTGAAATACCATTTCAAAAATAAAAAAAGCACACATTACGTTTGCTAACCAAGAAAATAATGGTCTACATCTCAGCAGTGCTACAGTAGGAGCTGTAAATCACTTAACTTCCTGCAACATGATATTTGCATTAAAGCACCTTAYGTTGCTCTAAATTATTATCAGGCATTACAGTAATAGCACTGTGTATGGCAGATCCTGAATTGGTTTAGTAATGCATAAACATCACTTACAATCAGCAATGGGTGAGGAAATGGTTTTCCTGAATTTTAAAAATATCCTTCTAGAATTAKTGAAGAGAGGATGGTATCATGAGAGAGAGAGAGAGAGCACTCCACTTTCTTCACAGGGACAACACTTGATGCCTGGGGCACGAACACGACTGATTTAATGCTTTGAAACTTTGCTACACGACAAGATTTATTTCCCAGTCTCCCTGGAGGTGGGTACATATGAATACTATAGAATAGGAAGTAAAAGCACTAGTGTTTTCTTATGCTGAGGTGGGCACCACCATCAGAGGGGTGSGGACAGGCAGCTGGGGACATTGTCACACCCATAACTACCAGAATCTGTCTGCAAAAATCACAACGGTAACAGCTGGAAAGCTTTCTACAGTACCCTAGTTTCTTTGGATTGAGGATACTAAAGAAATTATATCGTACTGTCATTACCAAAGATGCATTCAGTGCTTTATGGTAAATTGTCAGTATTATTTTTTAAGTCGAGCAGAGCCAGGCAAACATATAAAATACCAGACAGAGGGAGCTGATGATTTAAAAGCAAAACAAGTAATAAATGGCTATTATATTTACCTGAGTACAATACMGAATTTATAATCAGACCAATTATTGTTATCTGCTCCACTAAAATGCTGCTTCYCTCTTCTTGGGAAGTAACTTTTCTTCTTCCCTTGCTTTCTGCTATTTCACTGTTGCCAATCTCACAAGTAACGAAACAATGTGTGGTTTTGGTCCCCATTATAAGATGAAATCTTAGAAGGGGCAGCAAGGGGTTAGTCCCACACATCAACTCCCAAACAGCAGTACACTCTAGCCCAGAAGCTGGAAATAGGAAGTTAAGAGCAACAAAAGCGTGGATGAAACTCGACGATGCTACTCTGTTTCCGATGTACCATGATTCTTTCTTATTTAAGCACCGCAGTTCATCTTCAGCTATGATGCACCGGCACGTGGATTCTCAAATCTCCAAGAGAGGAGGCTGGAGCCTAAACAAGGAAACTAAACAATAGCCAAACCCWTCTCAGTTTCAGAGATGTGGGCCAATCCTCCTCAGACTTTCAGCACGATTTAGACTAGCCATGGTGTAATCTCGACAGCCAGAGTTTTCTGGTGGATCTGTGTAGGTCTTCTCCTATAGGAAGCTCTGAAAGTCAGAACCACACTTGACTATTAAATACACACACACACACACAAACACACACACACACATATATATATAAACAAAGCCCTGCAAATACAGAGCGCCCAAAGCCTTAGTAAGAACGAGTAGAAATACAAAAGTTTATAGATAGCTCTCACTCTTCCCCATGGCATCTTCTCCAAGCAGGTCCAGGCTTGATTTTCCTTAACTCTGAGTTTCTGAAAAGCAGCAAACTGCCCCATCCCTCTGGTCCCTCTCCAGTCCCTTTCGGGGGCCTTTGGTCTGCCCCATCCCTCTGCCGTCTCTTGCCCAGCAGAAGGAGCTGCCAGCTCCCTGTGGCAGCGTAGGAGACATGCCGGACATGTCCTCTCATTTCTGCAGTCCGCTCTGCCTAGATCGCTTTCCAAGAAGCAATCTCCCTCTGCTTTCAGAGGGCTCCCTCTCACTCACGTTGGTTTTATCTGCTCCACTAAAATGTTTCTTCCCTCTTCTTGGGAAGTAACTTTTCTTCTTCCTTGGCTTTCTGCTATTTCACTGCAAATTCTTAAAAGAATCTAAAGATTAGATATTCTTAAAAGATCACAACATACATCACATATACTCTGTCATATATGCATTTTTCTCCGTTAAACTTAAAAACTTTGTTGGCAGAGATTCAAAAAATGGCCGTACTATGAAGCCTTGCCTGAATTCAGCAGGTAAGTACAACAGCCTGAGAGACTGTGATCCTTCATTAGTAAGGGAGAACTAGATCAGAACCAGATATTCAGATATTCCTGATTCCTGGTTGAATATATTGGGGCATACTACAGAAATCCAGTAGGGAAAAAGAAAGAAAAAAAGAAAAAAAGGTTTCTTTGCCTGAAGTTCTGGGAATTCCTTTTGGCCAGCACTTACATGAAAAATTTCCTCTCCCAGTTCCCCGTTAGGGTTTTGGGCCAAGTCTGCTTCTGTTTCTAGCCAGGCATGCTAAAGAAACGTTTTGGTTTGCAAGCGATGCTGCATGTGCTTCCACCACTCTGGGGGGGGGGGGGTCAATACACCAGGCTTTTCTGGACAGTGTTGAGACTGTTTTTAACTTTAGATTCAAGTGCTAAGGTCCTAATAAAAGTAAAGATGCTTTCTTGCATCAGTTAAGGAGGATGAGCAACACTGAACAGCAGCAAAGCATCTGTGTTTGCATTCTAATGCAATCGTCTTGTGAGCATGCACTCTTAGATGCTAATTTTTTCTATGAAGCCTCCAGCTTTTCTTTCAAATTCTTCTGGTCTTGTTGAATTCCTTTTACCTATTTTTAGTTTCACCAAGTAGCTGCCTCATTCCATCTTGATTCAACAAGAACACAAAAGTCACTTACTCTGGTAGTTTTTCTTCTTTTTTAGGGGGGAGAGGGAGCAATATTTAAGCTYTCTTTTATTGGAAACAGCTTAAGAAATCTGTTTCTTGATGTCACTCACTTTATTTCTGAAGAATATAAGCAAAATCCTGTTTACCTAAATATGGTAGCRTCTATAACAGTGGCTTTCAACACTTTTAGACTCACAAGTAGTTAAATTTTTTTTTTAATGCGTTGAAGATTTTCAATAGTTCGTCAGCCCAAAGGATATATTGATTACAGACTGTAAAGCTCTAATTCAGATACATGAGCCCTCAAATCTGACCTCATGTGTCTAACAGCAACCTACTGCTAAAAGTATTATTCCTTYTGAAATATTTAAAAGCCTTATAACAAGACAGTTCCAAGAACCAGAGTTGGAAAGTTTCATGAATTTGAATGGAAGAATTAGAAGTTTCTATTAAATCAGTATTTAAATACAATARAAACAATAAAGCACCCTTACAAACATAAACTGGAAACTGCAAGGTAGAGTTTAATACCCACACATTTCTTAAATTTTTTTCACATAAACTTTTCTTTTCTTAGCTATATTACTTTCTACTACTGCAAACTTAGTGCCTGATTCRCAAAAACCACAGTGTCTATCTGTCAGATGAAATGGCTTCTGTACTTCAGGGAGAGTATCTAATTCTGTACTTAATGGAATCAGGTGCAAAGTTGCATATTTGCAACTTTGAGCAACAACTGTCGCTCTATTGAGCAACAACTGTCTATTTTTTTTTCCTTCAGTAATAGAAGATTCCTGTTTAAACATAATCCAGCTGCTTTAAGCCAGGGATCCTTGCTCACTAGAAGCAGCAAATTTATTCCAAGTTTACACCAATRGTACTGTTTACAAAAATTATTCTGTATACAGGAACTGTACTGAGGAATATTTTTAAGCCTTCTTCACTCTTTTAACTATTTTTCAACGTGAGAGGAGAGGRAAAAAACCCAGAAAACTAACGCAAAACTGTAGACATCATGAAATCTGGTAATTCTGTTGCATTAGTTCATAGAACACTGATTGCTTTTTAAAGGCTTTAACTGTGTTAATAATGCTATATAATGCATCCAGACAGGGAAATAAATGATATTTKTCACCTCATTACTTATACACGTCTTTTTATTGTGTTTCACAAATTAAAGAAATTCTTCAAAAACCAGAGGAAGAGATGTTCTTCATTATTTCGTGTGACCTATTTTTCAAAAATTTCTGTATAAGCTCAAAAATGTTGAAAGCAAGCTTCACGCAAATGAAACTAGAACTAAAATGTATGGTACAGAGCAAAATCTTCATTTTAAGATCATCTTTTTCTCTTCTGAAAAGTGTTCAGCTTTCTTGTAATAGCTCAGTCCCAAGGGATTTATCTATGGATTTTAGCCTCACAATTGGAATGCTTTATTGCTTTTTCATAATGAAACCTAAAGCTTCAATGTCTCTAGACGCTCTACAGAAAGGGAGACAGTGCATCAAGGCAGAGATAAGCTGCTTAAAACTTGAAAGTCACACCCAAAGCTACCCAAAGAGCTCTCAGTTTTATTATGTTTTTTTGTTATTGTCAATGGGCAGGGGAGAAGGAGCAAACGCTAAATGGAGGAAGAAAACCAAAGTGCATCATAAGACTCCAACACTAATTGCTTTTGTCTCTCTGATTCTTTTCTGCAGCATAATTAATTTGCCATTGCAATTTTTTTTGTTTCTAAACTGCCTGAATATAGAAAAAAAATGAGTATAAAATTGAACAAAATGGAATCCAAAGCACTTCTCTGTTTCTGTGGTTTGGGTATTGTTCAGATTGGAAGCATCAAAAAGCCTTTGTCATTTAAAGGCTGATCAGTATTTGTATGAAAAAGAAGATAGTTCACAATTAGAGAAAAACTAAATAAATCAGAATAGTTAGCTACCCATGATTGAACAGTGGTTCAAGACATCCCAAAGCTGAGTCATGCTGGTGGGACCAGCACAAGAATTTGGAACCGTTTCCAGGCATATTTGACCTCCTTGAGAAAAGAGAGCCCCAAGTCCTTGCAGATGTCTCTCCAGGAGCTCTAGCTAGCCTTGCAGTGGTCCCTAAATCCAGCAAGAGGAGTGAATGCGCCATYAGGGGAACTTGAAACGGTGCCATGCACTGACCCTTCTGCTAACACCGAGGGTAAATCTTAAAAGATAATGTTTCTGGGGGTTGATTTCAGCTCACAGAGTAAGATATTTAAAGATGTCTTTACACACAAGCTACGTGTTTGAGCTCCCACCACCATCAGCACAGATTGGTAGCAATATTAACACTGAACTTGAACACAAATTTCAAAGTGTACTCCAAACCAGGAAATTATCTTAAGTTTAAAAGACAAAATGACGAAGGACACTTGATGCAAATCATGCTGAGAGGAATCCTAAGGATAGCGCCATACACAGTACATAGCAGTTTGCTGATTTTTCTTTCCTTTTCCTTTACATGAGTAATTTCATAATACTATTATAAGCTCATAGACCTTACTTGAACCCCAAAGTTGTATTATTAGTTTATGTTAATATGCAGCTGAGTTGAGATTCACTGACAGGAGAGGTTCAAGCAGATGAAAGTATTCACACAGGATTCTGCACTCTGCTAACAAAACTTGACACGTAAGTTTTTTAAAAATTTGTGATTTATGAAAGCTTATCAAGAAACAGAAACATRTTTCCAAACACCGATTCATTATTTCTATGCTAACGTGGCTTATTAAGTGGAGCAATCCAACAAGAGTCTACCTTCAAGGGACCATCAGCATAGACGCATAGAAATTTACTAAAAAGCATTTTTCACTGAAAAGAAAAAGGAAACTGCAGACAGATATGCTCCAGAGTATTTCCATAGAGCAAAATGGAAATTTAAAATCACCCAGGCAAGGCCCAGGCTGTGATACTGAATTGTTTCCACTCCTCACATCTATGACGTGCAGTGAGGATGGTTGCCCTGAATCTCAGCAGTGCAGARGCTCTCCAGCCAGATCCATGGAAGGAGACCCAGCTGAAACACGCAACGCYGGCAAAGGAGTCAAGCCAACAGGAGAGAAAACAACATTGTGTGGCTAGTAAGTAATTGTGCATCCTACTGAGGCTACAGAGCACACAGTGGCCACCTTAAGAAATGGTTTCCCTAGCAAATGCTGAAAGAAGAGGAAACCACCCAAAGTCTAGAACAAGCACAAGCCTCAAAGGTAGATGCTGGCCACATGATCCCAGGGGTCTCCCAACACAGGACCAGCAAGTTGATTTTACAGAACTGCAGAAATAAGACAGTGGAATAAAAGCAGTGGAAAAAAACAGAAAAGGTCAGCATAATTTTTAGGTGGGTGGCCTCTGGAAAAAGCATAAAGGGAGGAAAAAAAAAAAAAAAAAAAAAAAAAAAAAAAAAAAAAGGTAGGATACTGTTGGAAAGAGGCCTGATGCTGTGAGCAAACAGATCTAGTGTTCATGGACATAGGGCTGCAGTAAACTGTATGCTGAAAGCAAGCAGGAGAAATTCCTCCATCAGCATCCCCAAGTGTATCTGCACTGAAATAAAGCTCAAGAGCTGGCCTCAGCTCTTTGAGCTGAAATAAACCTCAGCGCTGGCCTAAACACTTGCAACAAAAGGGCCAATCATAAAATTGAATTGGTATTAGAATATCTGAAGAAGGAAACAAAAATACCAGCATAATTATTCCCAGCTTTGAGACTAATACTGAGAAAGACAGAAAATTACAGTGTCCAAACCCAAGGAGAAGATAAAAGGTTTTAAACTCCTTTGGGAAAACACTCCTCTCATGTCCTCCTGATGTGACCTGGAGAGAGTTAGACAGTTCTCATATTTAGTCACACATTCCTCATTTAAAAAAAAATAAATAAAAGTTCCCAAACATAAGTCTTGACAAGAAATCTAGGTGGTAAGAAAGGAAGCAAAGTAAATACAAGTCTCTAAGAAATTCACACCATCTATCCAATATATTGCAAAAGTCTGGCAATACCACAAAATACATTGATTTTAGAAAATTAACTCTCGATATTCACAATGGGCTTTAAAAATTAGAAGCAGCTAATCCCGACGATGAGTACAAAACTGACTGGGATGTGAGAAGCAGTGCTACTGAAATAAACTGCTTAAGAACACTATGCCTTCAGGTCCAGGTGTGAGAAAACCGGCAATTCTGAAAAATCGAAAGAAACGAGTCGCTGAGCTGCTCACAGAGCCGAGCAAGCTCCTATTAGAAAGAGCCGTAGTACAGAGGGAASTAAAGACAAGAAGAATTGGTTTATACTTTAAGCTGGTTCTACACAAATTATGTATCAGCAAACTTTGTATCTGCAGTGAACACATAGGATATACTACATTCAGAAATATGGACAGGAAATAGAGTAATCAGAATTCTGGAAGAAAACCATACYAACTTTAACCAGGAGAGCTGCTGCAAAGGAGCACTTGACCTCACTAACCTGTAAAAAAAAAAAGCTAATCATATCAAACTACTACATGAAAGGAAAAAAAAGTAACTATAAACACCCAGTTTTTCAAAGCCCATCYATATGTACAATATGTTAAGGAAATTAAGAATAAACAGACAAAGATTTCTGGTTGAAATAGCAGAGATCTCTATTTTCAGGTCAGAGAGAATTGCTAAATCCAACTAAAACAATGGAAATCAGAAAAAAAAATCAATTCTTTGTAACAAAATAACATTCAGGAACTAACTTTAATGAAATGCCATTCACTGCATTTTTTTCCATCTCTAATTCAAAGAGAAAAAACCTCTAAAACAGAACTTAACTCTTTAATTTGAACTAAACGAAGTATTTCAGTTCAACAATAGTAAAAACATCAGGTTGACCGATAGCTTTTCCTCTCATCTTAGGGTCATGGCATAAAAATAGTTAACCCCTTTAGTTCAGTGACTGAACTGGAAAAAGAAAAGGTAAGAAATAGTTAACTAAGGAAAAGCTAACTAAGGAATGTATTTTTAAAATTTAAAAAGAGAGTAATCCTTAATATGGCAAAAGATTCATAGATAATCAGCACCTTATTCTGTCCCAAAATTTTGTGATGCAATTTTTAAACTGGAAGCAGAGTATAAAATAGAGAAGTGGAAAATTTACAGATAAAGTTTCGGTTGCTTAGCTCCCCCCTTTGATTACTGAGGCACTGCAGGTAGAACCAACAAGCAGACAGCAYAGTGACTTGAAAAAGATCAGTGTTGGTAAAAACTAAAAACAAAGAAGCAAACACCAATCAAAAGCTACATAAATATAGAAAAATAGAGAAATACAAAGTATTTAGGAATTACAGACAGCTCCATATTAATAAGAAAGGAATCTTGGTACCATTCTAAAGAATTAAAAAAAATCATAATGTGCAGCTGCAGTGGAAAACAGACAAAATGATAGATCTATGAGGAACGTAAGRGAGTACAATTTGGAAAATATTATTAAGCCCAGGTATCTATAATTTGTTTTCACTTGGACTCCTGAATGGCAAGATGATATTGCAGAATAAGAGAAAAACAGCAACAATAGGCAAGAGTATAGAGAAAAGTTTACAAAAATTTACCTTGAAAAATAGGCAAATAAAAAGACATACATAAAAATACATATATACACACACACACATATACAAATACATATAGTATAGAAATATATAAAAAGGAGAATACGTGTGTATATAAGAACATAGAAAATAAAGAACAGAGTTTACTGGCTTTTGCTGTCTTTGTCTTGTATAGTGTTTTAATTAAGTATCCTCTCTTACATTAAAAGCTATCTAAGGAAATATTTTTCCCACACAATATACAATTAGACTGCTATACAGCCTATAGCATTACAAAAAAAACAAGAAATCTGCAAAAAAATTAATGACATTAGACATTTTTGCAAGCACATCCAGAAACACAGTAATCAATGCTATTGGCTGGAATATAAAGTCTCCTTTCCAGCCAATTTCTAATTGGTAAGAATTGCAGTAGGCTTTCCAGGACAGCAGATCTGCAGTTTCCTAAGCCTTCCTCTCAAGATGACCACTCTCAGCAGCTGCATGTTCAACAAGAAGGATGAGGTTCAGCACATGATTCAGAAAGCTAAGGGAGATCTAGTCAATAATCAGTCCAGAGAGACACTGAGCTGAACAAATGCATGAATCTACTTTAAAGACCTATTAATCTGATTCTCCATAACTAAATTTAGGCATCTATAAATCCATCACTGAATCCCACTCTGAAGTTAGGGCAAGCTGAGTCACCACCTTAAGTATTATCTAGTACGTTTACTCTCACATTCCTAGAGGGCAGCTTCCCCAACTGTCATGAAAATATTTCCTCTGTTATTCTCAGAAGCAATAAGATAAGAGAATTCACCTATTCAGGATCTTCACTCTCCTAGAGAATGTATGTTTAGTAAGAAATCTAGTGTCCATGGCTTTGTGTGCAAAATTAMACTGGACTAGAAGCTGGCCTTACCAAAATCACATGTTCAAATACGGATATGCAAAGTAAAATCTCAAAATCAGCGTCTCTACCTTGAAATTATTATCTTTCCATCGTATCTGTCACAGAAAACCATAACAATTAAAATGTTTCAGATACTAATTTGGATGGAGTAAATGTAAGTGTTGCTACATGATGCCTGTACATTTTACGTGAAATTAAGCCAGGATGGACGTATAACAACCCACTGCATTTTACACATGCACGTGGATCAACAACTGAAAAGCAACACGGTTAACATTTACCGCTTCTTTTTCCCCTCTCCTGGTGCGTATCAAAAGTTTTTTGTTTTTTTTTGTTTTTTTTTGTTTTTTGTGTCATGGAAAGAAAGAGCTACAAAAGCTACCATGTCAAAAAGAAATCGCAGTTCATAGTCATCTTTGCTGCTCTGTAGAGCTCCATTAATTTGAATATGCCTATAAAAAGTCATTATTTAAAAATTCTATTCCTTAGATACCACTAGATAGATAGATAGATGTAGATACAAAAACAATCCTCTGAGGCAGAAGCAAACCACGGGTGGGGAGCAAGAGTCACGTGGCTGATGGAGAGGGCGATACAGGGCTTAGCTCTACTGATCCGCTCTCTTCTCGCGCTCCTAGGAAAGCGGGACCTAAYGAGCAAGTGGGAAACGGAAATATAAAACGCCTATAATCTGTTACATGCCCCTCTAGCATGAGCCTGCGCGCCGGGAACTGTTTGCTAGAAGAGTTGACTGTTCACTGGAAAGTAACAACAGTATTAACATTAAAGTACAAATTGAAAACAGATGAGCTGTTACACACCTAGCAGCTTCTTATTTTAATTAGCAAAAACTTATCTCAATTTCCCCACAATCTCTATTTGTTTGTAGTAACAAAGGAAAAGTAGTTCTGGGGCAAAACCACCAGTATTCAGTTACATAAAACATTCCGCAAGCACACACATTACAAATAAA
>NW_028186423.1:1210528-1289686 GCF_003343005.1 Rhea americana
TTTATCCAAAGAAAGAGCATGGAAAACCTTGACACACACAACTGTCTCCAACCTGAGACAACCAGAAGGGGCAACGGAAGGCAAAAGAGTACTTTCATAACAAGTTGTGGGGTTGGGAGATTGGAGAGAGGAATGAAACGTGGTGTACTTTTTTTTTTTAATGATAAGGGCATGTTTAAAGAAATATCTATACTTCTTATGAATTTTCATGAAAATTTATTTTTCTTGAAATACGGTTGTTTGGCCTCTATTCCATGCAAGTTTGTGTTAACAATATTCTCTACTAGGATAAGAAATCGAGAGGAACACATTAACTACAGAAAGCAAAAGTTCAGGATTCATTTTCCACTTTTTTTAAACAACTGCAATGCTAGCAGAGCACTTTAATCCAATCTTTCTTAGAATTCCGTTTTCTTTCTGGTTTTTCTTTTTATAAGATGGGGGAGGGGGGGAGGGAGACCATGAAAAGGATTGTTTCTTTTTATTTTTAATGAGTATTGCTAGAAAGCTACCCTACCCCTCTCCAAACCAGCACAGGCAAGGCCAGAGATATCTCACTCCACTGAGCTGTGTTGCTTGGAGACCGGGTTAGGGAAACACAAAGGAAGAAGCCAAAAGATTAAAAGAGATGACAACTATTACCATATTTCACAGTCAGCTGACACTTCAATCCAGGAGAACTATAAACCCAAATAATTTTTCGACATGAATTCTGATACTCCTTACTGAAAACACTGTTTGTTCTGAAATACCTAGGACATGAAAATAAATAGCATCACCACAGCTTTTAAAGCTTTGGCCCCAAGATCTATTTATCACTACTTCCTTCCACGGAAATCTTGATACTAATTACAAAACACATCTTTGGTGAAGAACAATAAAGCGAGTGGGCCTACATGATCCTAAAGGATATCAAAATACCAAATATTATAAGAAATAACAAGAAAAGAAGAAAAAAATCCAAAGATACACTACCTTTCTTCTCCATGCAAAAGTTCGCGTATAAGCAGGAACATCTGACTGATTCTGTGACTGGTAATATTATACCCAGGGTTTTATTAATTTTCTTTATTCCCATCATAGAGACAACAGTGAAAGAGATTTAGGTCTCCTGGGGATGCCAAGTCTTATATCCCTTCCCGAATAACAAGTGACAATCACGACTCTGTTGGGATCCTCAGCTAAGAGCCCTGGCATGCCTCGTTACGCCTCAACTAACCCGACACCGGAACAACGGCTTCAAATCTGGACAAGAGAAAGTCCAAAGTGGAGTTTCTAAGCCACAGAAACCTTCCAGATGGTAAGCTAGCACATCACGCAGGGACCCACTCATTTGAGTGGGCCAAATTAGTGTTTTTAATGTCATATTTAGTCAGCAAATAAACTTTTACTGATATAGCGTGCCAGCCCATCTATGCTAAGGGGAACACATCATTCCAGTGCTCTGATTACTCCAGTAGCTGTCTGAGAAACACCTGGAGCCACAACCTACAAGCTCTGAGGCTTGCATTGGGACCATCTCCAAGAGAAATGGCAACACTTGACAACATAGACACCTGTGACCATTCAAATCTTCAGGAAAATGCAGTATCAACTTTTTAAAGAATAATAGCATCTGTAAATAAAGAAAATTAACACTACTGCAGCTAGTGGAAGAACTCATGACCTTCAAGAGGGCAAGTTTACCCAGTCTTCCTCATAGCTARTTCTTGTTCATCGAATTTACTTTCCCAGAGGTTAAGAATGAGCATAGCAACAGAGTCAGATGTTATCACAGTTCCAACAATGAGGTTAAACAATAAATGTCAAGAACTGCGTGTAACATCTCTGTTTACATAAAGTTTGCAAGTGTGTTTTATGAGCACCTTTGTTTCTCGTACCATTGTCAAAAAAAAAAAAAAAAAAAATCAAGGTACAACCGTGAAGACAGTTTTTCATATGACTTAGAAGCTTCTAAAAATACAGGGATATGGTTAGCAATGAAAGAATTACTACATTCTGCTTAAAAAAAAAAAAAGAGTTAACTGACACAAAATTATCAATAGCTGACATGATACTGTCACGTTATAAATTATGCCACTTCCAAATAAAGGGCATTTTATTTTCAAATGGAGGGAAATGAGAAGCTATTCATAGGAGTCTTGATTTTCTTCATAACAGTCTATCTACAGATTTCAAGACCACCATTATAATTGTTCCATACCGTGAAGCTGTTGTTGACATTTTTTGTGCTTGATTCAGCTACACTGGCATCTGACAGGTCAACTTCATCAAATATTAGAGACTGTGAATGGAAAAGAACACAAAAACATCAAATACTGCCCGAGACCCCTTTCAAGTAAGCTTTATATTCAGTGCTTTCATTTCCTCATGTCCATTCCAACGGGAAAATAAAAAGAGAAATAGAAATTGGAGGAAAATAAAAAAGACAGGACTGCCGAGGTGATAAAACCTCCTATATGTCCTCTAAACAAAGTTCTGTTCTTTATCTAATCAGCTAAAGAGTGTAAAAATCCTAAATGGCTCCCCAAAATATTGCTTTAAAATCTCATTTGAAGATTTTTTCTTTTTTCTAGTCGATTCAGTTGTAGTGTGTACCATAAACACACTAAAGCAGAAAGAGCCACAGTAACGAAATGCAAATGAACTAACCAGTTTCAGGATGCAACTCTAACTTTATGAACTCAAATCTCCAGTATGGTGCTGTAAGAGGAGGAAATGGAGCTCAAGGGCCTCAGGAGATCCCTTACCACTCCTATTTTTTGCTGGTCCAGGAAGAGAAACAGATGTCATCTCTAGACACCCCAGCCTCTGGCAAAGGATTAGACAGCTCCCGCTAACTCACGACAGCTCATGAACACGAAGGGAAGACCAAAGGGCTCTTCCTTTCAGTGCTTCAGCAGAGGAATAGCTTTTTTTAAAGAAAAAAAGAAAAAAAAAAAAAAAGAAAAAAAAAGAAAAAAGCAGCTTATGGATGACTATATTTTGGAATCTAAGATTTGTCTGCGAGAGCCCATGCCCCTAAAACAACACTCAGAGCAATGTATTATTTTTCTAAGTAGTCTAAAAAAATTAAAAGAACCTTTTTTAAAAAAAGAAAAAGAGATAAGGGGAAGCACCAGCCTTCCTTGGTTAAAGGTAATTTAGCACACTACATCTCACATATACTTTTTTTAAAAAAAAAAAGAAAAGCAGGCAATCACTAGCATACCATTGAATTATTATTACAGTTATAAACCTAAATAAAATTGCCTTCTCCAGCATRCAGCATTCGATGGTAGCATCACAAAATTACCTTGGAATCCTTAGCATAGTAGAGGGTACGACCGCGAAGCTTGAAATAACGCTTCTTCCACCTCTGGAAAGAACTGGTTTGCTTCAGTAGTAATCCTTCTTTTATGCTTGTCTGAAAAACACATGAAAAGACAGCAGACAACAGGTAAGTATATCTGAACGGGTAAGCACATAGATGAAAGCTKAGTCTTTAAATATATGGTATGTTGTATAAAATTGGCGATTTTAATTCGTATCTATTCGCGTTAAATTCGGACTAATCCTCCAGACAACCGGACTACACCCAGTTATTTTTAAAATGACGACAACGCTGGCAAAACRCTACCTTTGCGCGCACCGTGGAAAGGCAGCGGTGAGGCCTCTAATCATCGAGGTGATTAACGCAAAATAATTCGGTCATCTGGGCAGCCGCAACAGTGCGAACGCCAGAGCGAGCAACAACGGAGGGTGGCACAAACCAGGAAAAAATAATAAAAATAATAAAAATAATAAAAATAATAAAAATAATAAAAATAATAAAAATAATAAAAATCCCACCGCTAACAACAGTACCCGCACGGCTACCTGCGGTTCCCGAATCTGCTTAAACCCATGTCTGCTTCGAGGACACAAATACTCCCTGCTGAAAGGGAGCAGAGAGCACACAATTTTATGATTGCCTGCAATATTCCTGATCAGATCCTAAGATAAGCTATTTTTACATGGCATAAATAGATTTAGTCAGTTAGCAATCCAGGCCGTTGTAAACATAAGGGCATATTCAAAGCTGTTTGTCRTAGCCACGCAGCGCTTGTGCTTCGTACGGCTCTCTGACACTGCCAAAGTTCATCGCGCAGAGCGGGAGTACGAGACTTGGGCGTTAGGGTTCAAAAGAAGAATACGGGAATTCACTTCCAAAGGAAACAGGACACCAAGTACACCGTGCGCACTGACTTACTGGAAAAAAAGAAAAAAGACTAAACGGAAGGGAATCCGTGTTCACTACTGCACATGGCACATACTAAGCAAACTCTGAATTTACATTATACCAAATAGTCACAGGAATTGTAAAGTGTGGTCAAAGAATATTAATCTTTTATTGAGCTTTTTGCTTCCTAAAGATTAAAATTAACTCATTTTTATACCTACATAAGCCCTTTTCCCCTATTGCACCCAGTATCCCCAAGATCAAATTAATATTTCAAATTAAATTTTTTTTAGCAAGTCAGTCCCTCAAAACTAACTCAAAATCGGCAACAAATCACCATACTGCCTCTACAGAATGTATTTTTGTATTAAAACAGTAGAAAAACACTGGATTGGTAAACGTTTCCCCAGGAAATACAAGCACTTCATGAAATACGTACCCCAAGTTTACCTTTTACCACCAATGGATATGGGGGATTGAGGTTTAAGCATCGAACACAGCCAATTCCACAGCTGCAGAAACCACAGCCAAGCACAAGGTTTCAACTCCATATCTTTCATTAACTTCACTTAGCCTCAAAAAACAGGCAGGAAACCTCAGATTGCCAACTGCGTCATTAGCTAATCTACCAATAACGCCTTCCTGAACCTACGTGCAGGTCACGGTTCTTACAGCAACTTCAGGTCAGAGGGGACCTCTCCCGTTGGGTGCCTATTGCTATATACAGCTGGGTCAGGTAAAGTTTTCAAATCCACTGCTCAGGCTGCAGCTGCACCTTCAGAAAGCACTACCGTTCCTCTCTCAACTGCAATTAAGACTCTGCTCCCAGATCTCACTCTTCTGATAYGAGAAACCTTCTTCTAATTAATCTCAGCTGGACATTAACTCTGAAGCACAAGCAACAATCATTGCCAATTACGTTAACTACTTTCCTGCTGCAAATCAGGAGAAACTTAATGTGCAAATCCCACAGTCCCATGCCACTTCACACGTTTACAGAATCACCTCTCGTCTGCTCAGCAAAACCTCCGACTTCCCCCTGCAACAGCCTGCATAACCCAGCCGTAGAGCATCACTCCAGAAGCATGCAGCTCTAATAAAAGCAAAAGTTTCAGGCGTACAGCAAGGACTTACAATTACCCAAGCAACTACTACAACAATAAAGAAAGTTTTAATTATTGATAAGCTTGACAGTGTTTTCAACTCAGAACAAAATTAACCRCTAAGAACCTTTACTACGTTCACCGTTAACAGCTAGGAAAATGATTCACATCATCACAGTCGCAACACGACAGTGCTTCTCAGCAGTGCATTTTCCTACCAAATCTCTTGCAAAAAATAGATGCATTTCATAAAATTAAGAAGGYGTAAGTTAGTGTTCAATTTTCCAAGAACGTTTAACGTAACTCTGCATAAAATAATCTGAAGTGGGGGGTGTATGCATATTTTGATCACTAAAAAGTTAGAGGCAGTTTCTTTTATACAAACGTATTTTTAAATATACACATTTTTAAAAATATACCGTATAACACTCCTGAAATTTCAAAATTAAKTTTGTTTCAAAGAGAATCACATTATATTGCTTCTGATTCACTCATTTTATACAGCCCCACATCTGCCCAATAGTCAAATTCTGTATTTCTGGTGCTCTAAGACCTAAAGAAAGTAGAAAAGATGCTGAACTTGGAGAAGACAAGAGTAAGCATGACTACAGACAAATTATTGGCAACTGCAAAGCMAAATACGGAATGATTAGAGATGAAAATAACTCCCCCCTCTACTCATTTTTAGTTATAATGTAATATAAATGCTTAAAATGTGTCAGAAGAGTGAAGAGTATCAGGAAGTTTCAGAGAATGAGAACCAGCATGAGAAGAGGAAAGGCTGTAGAACAGCACAAATCAAATGTGAACAGGAAACTAAAGGGATAAAGAACAATTTTAAGAGCACCTTACAAAAGCATTAAGGCAGGGCGTAYGGAGTATACAGCGCTGTTATTCACCATATCCCACAGTATTAAACCCAGGGGGCAGGTGATGAGGCTGTACTGAGAGCAGCACGATTAAGATAAAACGCAGCATGCCTTCGCACCGCAGGTAGTGACTTTATGAAATTTGCTGTCACGGAGGGCTGTAGAGGTGGACTGTAACAGCGAGTCCGAAAAAGGATTAGACAAATTCAAGGGCAGCATCTCCATATATGGTCCCTTTAATATGCCAGGGAGAAGTACCAGGGGACTGGACTACTTAATGGCCAAACTCATGAGCTGTTCCTTAACCGCCTTTCCGACTGCGCTGTTAAATAGCAAATACTGTCTGACCCAGCAGGACATTTATGATGCTGGATTTTTTTTCCCCTTAATCTGACAGTAACCATTTTTAGAGTCTGATGTCTGAGGTTGTAAATGTACCTTGGCCCTCATCTACGGTAATAATAAATACTTGGATTGTTGATAGACAACCGAAAAAAGAAGAGATCCGACTGATGCGCCTTTCCAAAGGTGACTACTGAAATAAAGCAAACCTTGACTGCTTGAACATCGTGGAGACTTTTGTTCGTTTGCACAGGCATGGCTAAAGACAGACAAAATCCTCACTACGTTATTAGGCAGTCTCGCAGCTCTTATTAACTCAGAGCCCCTTAAAATATTCAAAGTGTTCACTAGATAGAAAATGACATTCCTTATTAAAGAACGTGACAATCAAGCTCTCAAATTTGGATTAAAATTGTGACCTGGGAATTCCAAGCTCACGGTTTGCTTGACAATCACAGCACAGCAGCTTTCATTCCTGCCACTTATGCTGACAGATACTTCATTAATTATGTCAAAATAAAAATAGATTTTATCTGCAGAGAATAAAAGCTTCATCAGGTGCTCAGTACGAGCTTACATTTCTGTTGAGGATTCTTAATGGTAGTGAAGCAAGCCTGACATTTGAAAAACCAAACCAAACCATGAACTATGTAATACCTATGAATTTATACAGCTCAAAAGGTTCACAATAAAAAATAATGAAAATCAGTGTAATCACATTGGCTATAGAATTGCTTCAATTTTAAGAAAATCTTAATAAGCACTAAAAAATATTGCTCACTCAGCGTAACCTCTTCAGCAACTTCATGGGCTGCCTGAACTGAGTTGCCACAGACTGCACTGCTAATGTGACCTCTCGGTTACAACCAAATACCAGCAGTGACAGAGAAATCACAAGAAGCGGCAAAATGCATACGCTCAGTCCATCACTGTTGATAACAGCTATATCCTCTCAGTTGGGGGAAAAAAAAAAAAAAAAAGGCTAGCTAGGTTTGGGAGTACAGCTTTCCAAAATCTGAGAATGAAGACCAGCCACTTCCCCCTCCACCACAATACCAACCGACGATTAAGCATCACAATTTTGTGTAATGATAAAAATGCGTCTTCCAAAGTTATCCTTACATTCCGTATTTTTTTTGGGGGGGGGGGCGTCCTTTATGTGAACATAGTCTAGCCTAAATGAAACTGTAATGCAAAATAAATGCAATTATACAGTTTACGTAGCGCACTTTTCCCTCAACTCTGATCTTGCCCTATTTTGAGGAAACAGATTTTGCATTATTGTTGTTAAAATTACCAAAAAAAAAAAAAAAAGTCTGACTTCCAGATTCCTACACTTACAATGTATGGTAGAGTAGTAAAACATGAAGCAAACATGAATTTGCAGAGCAATTTCTGTCATAAAAATATATTGATAGTAAGGTTATATTCACTTGGTAGACATCTTTAATATAGAAGTTATACAATGTATCAAAAATTAATAGGATATTACCATATTAGAATGCAACAGTACAATTTGATTTAAAAAAACTATTTTAATTATAAACTTAATACTAGAATGAGAGTCAGAAAACCACCTTTATCTGCAGTTCAAGTATTTAAACTCTCAATTTCTATCCATGTACAAAATGTTGATTTCAGACTGTGTTCTCACAAAGCAGGGGAAAGAGACAGCTGTAAAATACTGAAAAAGGATAGAACACTCTGTAGGACTGACTAAGTGCCAAAGATCTACGGGYTTGGGTGTTATTTCCCAACTGAGCTAACTTCAGTCTTAGACTAATATTTTGCAGCTACTGTTTGGAGCTTCAACAGCTGTTCATTTTAAATTACGCATGCTCCCAGCAGAAAGATGTAAAACAACTAAGTCTAACTTTTTGAGACAGAAGAATGTAAATGGCACGTATCTTGGAAAAAAAATGGAAAAATTATAATAAATAGTCAAATCATTCTGCTGGCAAGACTTTTATTCTGTACCAGAGTTATTTAGATCTTGGTGTGGACTTGGAACGATACTCAACACATTTGCTGTTCTATAAAGTGTACGTAGTGTAGGTCCAAAATAAACCATTAGAAATAAGATGCCTCCCACAGTCAAATGCAAAAAATCCCATTACATTTCCGCAGAGAAAAGCAAACTGTTTCTACAGTTCTATCTACTGTTATTATGCATATGATATTTGAGGAAATTAGAAAAGCAGCATGGAACAAAAATATATAAAGCACTGCTGCAAACTTTAAGCAATCCTTTCTTTAAAAGAAATTCTAAATTAAACTTGTCATAACAAGCCTTCTGTGTTTTACTTATTGCAGTTTTAATTTTTTCGCCTGTGAGAATGTTTAAACAAATTCCACCGGTGACGTCAGAACTCGTCGGAGCTACGCTTGCTAGAAAACAGCCTGCGCAGAACAACTTAAAGCTTGTCAGCCCCCAGGGAAAGCTGGAGAACAACCAATTTCCTTCTCGTAGGCATTCTGCACACCTATACCCTGACCTTTGACAAATAAGTTAGGAAAGAGAAAAAGCATTCRTCGAGAAAATTCAAACAGAATATCTGTAAACATACAATTTCAGGAAACATCAATATTATTGCAAATATGTTTCAGAAGRGCATATTCTTAGAAAGACAACGTTCTGGCAAAACACTAAAACAAATTCACAAAAAGCTTCACAGCTTTTCAACTTGGACAGAACAGACACCTTCCAATTCTGTAAGAAAGTTATTCTAAAAGAGAAACAGATAAAGAACGCATCATCCCAAACAAAGTAACAGTCTACCAGTTTTGCCACGGAGCTAAATGAGGGTCCCTGCACTGAAGCTGAGTGCCCTATAGCCAGAGGCTATTCCTTCCCATTCTGCTTTGGGCCTGGGAATCCTTTTTTTGTGACAAAAAGTGCCAAAAACTGAATAGAATTCTATGGAAAATTCTTTTCTGAYGAAAAGACTCACAAACTGGAATTTCCAGCTTCATTGCAAAGCTCCTGAACAGGTTTAGTTCCTTAGAAACTTTGGAGAGCCAAGTGGTTACACACCACAGACTCAAATAATTGATTCTCATCTACATCACTTAGAGAAAACAGAAATATGGGTTGGACATGCTATGGACCTGAAATCTATTCCCGCTTTGACTACGCTTAATTTGTGCGTGACCTAGAACAGATCAGTTATTGTGTGTTCTTTGGTCTCCAGACCGAAACAACACCGTCTTTACTCTCTTTTGGAAGAGTCAGGTTGAGATTTCTCATCATTTTATTGAGAATCTCAGTAGAAGAGGCATTTCCTCTTAAAAAAAATTCGTTCACGAATGAGTTTGTGAATGACAGCAACTTCAGAAGTAATAAAATTGGAACTTAAGAATTTCACAATCCCTATACTTTTCCATTAGAACGAGAGAGAAAAAAAAAAGTTGAAGAGTACAGAATTTTAAACTCAGAAGCTGAGTTCAGCTCATTCCTAAAATCACCTACGGATGGGAATGACGACAGGAGTCATCAAAGCTACAGGATGACAAAGCATTTTGAGGCAAGGAATCGTACAGAACCTTTCTAATATTTGCACTCTTTAATTACTATGTGTTCTGTTGGTGTAGATTACACACATTCAGAATCAAGGAGCACAGTTATCACAGAATCATATAGTATTTGAGGTTGTAAGGGACCTCATCTAGCCCAAGCCCCTGGCTCAAGCAGAGTCAGCTAGAACAGGTTGCTCAGCACTGGATCCAGTCAGGTTTAGATCTCCAGGGATGGAGATTCCACAGCCTCTCTKGGCAACCTGTTCCAAGGTTCAACCACCATCAGAGTGAAAGTGTTTTATTATATGCAGACATAATTTCTTGCATTTCAGTCTGTGCCTGTTGCCTCTTGTCTGTTCAATGGATACCACTGAGGAGAGCCTGACTCCATCTTCCTCACTCTTTCTCATCCAGTACTTACACACATTGGTAAGATCYCCCTCAACTTTCTCTTCTTCAGGCCAAACAGTCCAAGATCTCTCAGTCTCTTCATGGCCCTTCACTGGATTCTCTCCAGTATGTCCATGTCTTTTCTGTACTAGTTCCAGTTCAGGGCTTTTAGTACTCCAGATGTGGCCTCATCAGGGCTGAGCAGAGAGAAAGGATCACCTCCCTTGACCTGCTGTAGATGCTCTTCCTAGTGCAAGCCAGGATATCACTGACCTTTACTGCAAGGGCACATTGCTGGCTCATGGTCACTTGCTGTCCACAAGGACCTCCAGGGCCTTTTTTGCAAAGCTTTTCAGTCTGTCACACCTCAGCCTGYACTGGTAAATAGGGTTATTTCTTTTCAGGTTCAGAACCTGGCATTTCCCTCTACTGAGCTCCAGGAGGTTCCTCTCTGCCCATTTCTCCAGCCTGTTGAGGTCCCTCTGAACTGCAGGACAAACAACTGGTGTATCAACTGTTCATCYCAGTTTCACTGTGAACTTGTCAAGGGTGCACTCTGTCCCACCATCCAGATTATTAAYGGAGTTGTTCAACAATACTGGTCTGAGTATTGGCCCCTGGAGGACAGCGCTAGTGACTGGCCTTTAGCTGAGCTTGTGCCACTCATCACAGCCTTTTGAGACTGGCAGTTCAGCTGGTTTTTAATCCCCCTCACTGTCCATTTATCTAGCTAGTACTCTCTCCGTTTGTCTATAAAGATGTTATAGAGACAGCATCAAAAACTTGGCTAAAATCAAGATGAAGAACATCCACTGTTTTCCCCTTGTTCATCAAGCTAGCCACTTTGTTGCAGAAGGTTATCAGGTTGRCCAGGCAAGATTTCCTCTTCATAAATCTACTGTGACTATTTACAGTCAACTCCTTCAAGTTCATATGTTTGGAAACGGTTTCGAAGATTAACTGCTCCTTCACTTTCCCAGGAATCAAGGTGAAGCTTACTGGACTGTAGCTCTCCAATCCTCTCCCTTGCCTTTCTCAAAGATAGCAGTAAACATCTGCTTTCTTCCAGTCCTCAAAAAACCTTCCCTTTTTGCCATGATCATTCAAAGATCATTGACTGGCCTCACAGTGACATCAGYCAGCTCTCTCAGCACTTGTGGGTGCATCCCAGTAGGGTTCACGGACTCCTGTATGTCCAGTTTGTTTAAGTGTTCTCTAACCTGATCCTCCTCCTCTGATCCAGCAAGTCTTCCTTGCTCCATACTTCCTTCTGGTCTCAGGAACCTGGGAATGCTGAAGGCAAGCCTTAGTAGTAAAGACCATGATAGAGAAGCACTGAGTACCTCAGGCTTCTCCATGTCCCCTGCCACCAGGTCCTCCATCCATTCTGCGGAGCTCTTCATTTCATTTCTGATATACCTGTGGAAGTCATTCTTGCAGTCCTTCACATCCCTTACCACATTCAACTCTTGTTCCTCGGCTTTCCTAAGCCCATCCCTGCACACTCAGACAGTGTCTATACTTCTCGTGGGTCACCTGTCCCTGCTTCCCCTGCTTGTATGCTTCCTTTTTATGTCTGAGTTTTGTCAGAAGCTCCTCATTCATGCTCATCCACATAGTCATGTAGATTGCTTTCAAGATTCTGGGACCGTTTCCCAGGGAATCCCACTGTGTACTTCTCATGTGAAGAATAATGATCAACTATTACCTGAGGACATCTGCTCAACAAAATATGACATAATTTCTTTTTAATAAATAGAATTGATCATAGGAACAGCCAGATTCTGACTCTCAGTTAATAAACCTCTTTCATTTTGCATTTTTGTTAGTTCTAAAAGTGAATAAGGTGTTTTTTTGCTACCAGGAACTTCTCAGTGTGTTTTTTTCTATAAAACCTTACAATTAAGTTACCACTTACACAATGTCTGGAATCCATATTGGCAGCAAAATCTCAGTTCCAGTTACTGCATTTTACATAGTATTAGGCTATTAAATTTCATATAATTAGTAGGTAAATATTTTATAGATTGCTGTATTTGGGGCAAAAATAAAGAACAGTTGGTGATAAAGTACAGGATTTGTATAAACAGATCTGAAGTTTACTTTTTGGTCAGCTACCAATTTCCTTTGTAATCTTTGGTAGGTCACTTATTCATTGCACTTTGATTCTGAACACACAGAAATAAGAATACTTCTCTACCTCAAAAAGATGTCACGCTGATTCTTTCACTTGTGCGGCTACATATAAATATTGCACAAGTAATAAAGTCATGTACCTATTGAGCTACTACACATTTAGGATATAGACTACTACTACCTGAAGAGTTCTTATGAATTCCCCAAAACAGCAAAGCACTTTTAGTAACAGGACAGAATCTAAGCTGCTTCTAGCTTTTTCTAGTATTTCTCTTGGTAAAAATCCATTTTTTTCCCTTTCCTTTCTCCAGTCTTTAGCAGCAACCACAGTGGAAGCAGAATTCTCATATTACAATCAAGGATGAAATTCTCTCTTCTGAGACCACGAGACTGGAAAGCAGAAGAATAACATACATTGGATCTTCCCTTCCCCTCTGTTTACTGCCAGGAAATAAGAGCCTGTAGTTACTTTGGAATTCACATTCTCTTGGTGACCAGGCTCATTCATGTACATGTTATTTTCTCTCATTCAGAAATCACAGTTAAGCTTCTCCCAGAATACACGCCTCTGACTGGAACGGGCAGACTGGTAACTCCCAAAATTTTATAGTGTGGCTCCTGCTCATCTGTACTTTAAGAAACACAGGTTCCTACTCCTACTCCATGTTCAAATTCAATTGCAAAATTCAACATCACGCCTCACTTATCATGGAGTGAGTGTGAGTCCCCTTAAAACACATTTCTGGGCACATGAAGCAAAAGCAGGAAATATAGCATAGATCTACCCAACTCCTGAAAGCTTTCTAAAATAACATGATTAAATTTGTGGATGGATGAGGAACAGTAAATGTGATATACCTCATCTTTAGTAAGGTTTTCAATTCTTTTTTTTTTTCTTCTAAATGCACAAGTATCAGAAATAAAGGAAAAAAATCCCAATTGTAATATGTAAATTTAATAGCTTTCCGCCTTAATGGCCAAGTATACTGTTTATTATATACAAAGGGAAAATTTAAAAAAAGGTCAAAAATAAAGAGCCAAGTCAAATTATGTAAGAGAAGCTACAGTGGACTTCAGCAGTCTGTTACTGAGCTTTCATTGACATCTAAAACATAGTAGAAAAAGTGACAAAAAGCTATTGGAGGAATGAAGGCAGAAAAGTGAGCACAATTTCAGCAGCAGGTGATGGGCTTCTACTGAGACAGGACACATGGCTGAAATCAGACCAACTGAAAGTTCAAGCTGCTGCAGTCCATATCATACAATAGTCCCTATAACAACTACAGTTCTACATCACGTTTTAGTTTTTAATGCAAAATTGTTTTAAAAGTTTTTAAAGTTCCTGGGTCCTGAATAGTGTGAGTAGGTAATAGCAAAAACATTCATTTGCTATCATCTAGCAAGCTCTTTCTAGAGATAGTTTGTAAGAATTTCTCCAAGGACACTTTTTTATGAGCTTTGCATCAGAAAAATAACATAATATCTCCCATACAGCCTGCTATTCAATAGCTCTTATTGCTAAAATATAACATATGTAGTAATCACACATTTTGCTTCTTTCAGTGAGTTGAGCAGTTAAATATGCCCTTTGTCTTTTCTGTTTTAAATAGCTTGATGGTCATTGTTTCCATTTAAACAATTTAAATTGCTATTAACAAAATAATCCTGGTATAAAAACAAATAAAACCACAAACATGGACATAAATGTCCTAGAAAAATACAAGATGAACGTTTAATATGACTGTGTTTCTATTTTATTGAAGTAAATACATTCTCAGTTTTATAAAACCTATCTCTTCATATATCCATTGTATGTGAGGATTTGCCATCTTGCAGGTAGGAGCATTTATGCGCTGTTCAGTGTACTTGCTTTCAGATTGTTATGCAAAAGCTGCTTTTCAGGGGAGCTATAGAAGGCAAGATCTATTCAGCTTTAACAAAACCTCAACCACATTCTCAAATCTTTGTTCAACAACATTTATTCCGTATCTGCAAGCAAAACTGGAAACTCACAAAAGAGCCAGGAGGGGCAAAAAAAAAGGTCTTTTAGTCCACCCTCTCCTGCAAAGTAAGATTAATTTTATTTGCATAAATGGGTTATCTGTCACTTCATTCAGGTGTTTTATTTTGTCTGGCCTATGTCTTGGCAAAACAGCCACTGTCATCCATCATCTCCAACAGAAGACAGCAACATGCAAGCAATAGATGTGTTGTATCCTACAAGCCCAAACTCATTGCTTCCATGAAGTTAATCTTCACGTGTCCTACACATCTACAATACAGGTCAGTCCCCATGTGCAGAATCCCTAGACACATCTATGAGTGCTAAAAGAGCACTCACAGGCCCTGGCTTTTCACAGGACCAGAAAGCCATCATAAAAGCACACCCTTCTCCTTTCCTTTCTATTTAAATCAGGTCTACATCTGCCTTTGCCAGCCATACTTAGCCCATTCCCATAAGATACTTGTCTAAGATATTCTTAAAGGTCATTATTAATGGAGAGTCTCTACCACTAAATGTTTTCCTTAGTCTAAACCTCCCTTGCTGCACTTAGCATACAGCCTTAGAGATAGTTATGATTGTGAAACCTCTCAATGAAGTATCATCTTCAAAAGTAATTTTGAGTTAGAAGCTCCGTTTTCCTCTGGGATGTGGATCCAGTGTCCTAATTATTTCACTGGCCTTTCACATAGAAGTGGAAAGCATGGAAAATATATTTTTCTAAATTGTTGTGGTTAATCAGATTTCCTCTTATGTTTGCTGATCATGTTCTTTCGGTATCTATCTCGATCTCTTTCTTCTATTAACAAAAAAGGACATTTTTTCTCACAACTGCTTGCTTTGGTTTAATATAGGTATCATAAACTTTTGAGATCCAYCCAGTTTCTTTATAGGAGTCTGCTGGATAAGCTCTAAAAACTCTTGTCCGTGCTGTCTGACCCTTCCTGCGGTTGTGACAGAGTCATCCGAACGGAGTATGCAGCCATGCTTCAGCCATCTCAGAACAGTGTTCAATTCTTCAAGTTAAACAGCCAAAAACATGTTATGAGCTTCAGCAACGGGAACACAGGCATGTATCCTCTGTTTCAGTGCCAGCAACTTTGAGCAGAAAGGTAGGGCAGATGTTCCCTTGCCACTGACATCACTAAAACCAACAAAACTTCTAAGTCAGAGCATCCCATTTTATTTGCATACTTGTGCTGGAGGCCAAGTTGTACTCTAACTTTTTCCACACACAGAAAAAGTCATAGAAAACAGACCTAAAATCATTAAGAATACATTAATCAGGTCTAAAGTGTATGATGAAAATTGAAAATCTACCAGGAGAATATTAGTCTCCTTTTAAACTAACAAGGCTTCAAAGAAAAGGCTAGGGAAGTATAGTGTCATAYTATGTTAATTCTAGGAAAAATAATTCTAAATATTTGTTACAATGATTTGTTAAAAAAGGAAAAATCACCTCAGATGGAGTATTTCCAGAAAAAAATGAGCAGTCCAAAATCTCATTTGCACAAAGATACTCTCAGTTTATTAATTGGTTCCAGACTAGAGACGCCATCAGAGAAACTGCCGAGAAGGGACCTGGATGAGAGGAAGGCGACAATGAAGTGAAGGAACCCACGTCAAGACTGATTTCTGAGTCATCAAAGCTTTATCATTCTCTTTTTCTTTCCACTAGATTACTGGTATAATCATGTATTAGCAAGAAGTCTGCCAATAAAAGTGATTAATACTCCCTTTTTTCTCTTTTTTCTTTTCTTTTTTACATCAAAAAGTTTGGTCTCGAACAGTTAAATCATCTTTACACTTTGTATCTTAATAGGTTAGCCCCACTGATTCAACTGAGGAAACAGAAGAAAACTGCAGTTGCCTGTTTATATGGATGATATGGCTTTATTATCGGGGCAGAAATTACCATCACTACCAATTCTAGGGACATAGCAGTTCACACTGCTGAAAAATTGATGTTTCCCACAATCTAAGATAAGTTTAAAATCATCTGTGTTGATTTTAAACCAGGTCCATTGATTTATCCCATCAGCTACTGAGACTGTAACATTTTTTCTTTAATGCCACGGTTACTAGCAGATTTTCAGGTTGCTAACTGAAGGGTGATCAATCAGTGAAACTATTTAAGGACAGCCACAGGTTTCGGGAGGGCATTTGGTCAAGCTTCATCAGGCAGTGGCCTGTAAATGTGCTCATTTGCTCTAAAGCTGCCCAACCTGATAGAGGATTATTCATCTGATTACGTTGTAGTTGCTGCTTACAAACTTTGTCAGACTTCAAGTTGCTTTTCCACAGACCTTACGAATATACTGCAAAAACAACAGATATTCTAATTGCAAGATAGAAATTACTTCTCAGTAGATTTTCCTCTCAAAACTGCAAATCAGAATTGTTAAATCCCTCCGAGTCTTTCAGTTACACTTCAAGTCGTAGCTCTGTACCCTCAAAAGTGGCAGCATATATAAGGGTTGGCCTTATGTCCCCATTCATTAACTGGTGCAGTAATTGCCCTATGAATATGCTCTCGACACAACACCATGGGGGCACCAGCAAGCAACATGCTTAAACCTCTTCATTCTCCACTGGAAGTCCTGGCTTAATTTATATACCTGTTAGTTAAGGAAGGTTTTAAACTCACAAGGGAAGCCTGTAGGGGAAAAGCCACAGACAGGCACTGACAAGCTAATACACGATGAGAAAGCCAGGAGGCCCTGAGGTAGGTTGGTTATTGAAGGCTAATGGCCTATTTCGTCTTCCTTGTGCCCAGCTCATCTATCAGGAATGCAGCACCAAGCCGCAGAAGCCTATTTAATTAATGGATCCTGCCAGGCACCGGCTTTTTGCTTTTTATCTGCATTAGGGACTGGYTGGGTTATAATTCTGAATGAGAAGGCAGAAGGTTTCTTTATGCACTTGTTAATATACTTTAAGACTGATGGAGTGACAATATTCTTTTATTTGAGGTTGAGGGTTGTTTCTCTTCAGCTACCTTAGCCACTGAAGACGACCACTGAACCTGTTTTGCTTTGGGACATCCTTCTGGTGCTATTTATATTTGGACCAAAAATGGGCTGAATGTGATCCACAGACAAAAACATGGAGTTACTGGCCCAAAGAGGCTGCAACCTCTTAAGCAATCAAGATACAACAACAATAAGGATGCACTATGAAGCCTGAAGGAAGGAATATATTAGTTTGTAACTAGAAGGCAGCAAAATTGTTCCTATTGGTTCAATACTGAAAGGACATGAGGGAATTTCAGTGGAGAGAGACAAGTGATATACCTGAAACAAGAAAGAGGGTCCTTAAAGCAGCACTAGCACAGAAAAAAGGACAGGAAAATAAAAGACGTAGGATTATTAAGTCTAACATCACTGCCAATTTTGGGAAAGCCAYCTGCAAATCAGCAAGGGTCTCCCGCAGTGCAAGCTTACATCCTATGATCCACAGTAACAATTCACATATGTTACGAATAATCAAGGATGGGAATAACTGCACTTTGGAGCCTCAGTTTAAATTGTTAACAGCATTTGCTATCATTTGGTACATTGTGGAACTGAAGTCATTAAGCTACTTAATTGACCTACCTAGAAACCTTTTCAATGAGCAAACAGAATCAATACTGAAACACAGACCTACGTTGAGAGACTGCACATTAACATTGCTCTCAAGAGATACTTTCATGGCTACGGTGGCACCGTCGGTATAGAACATGAGAGGACTACATCTCCACACCTAATTTTAAGTATCATATTCCTGTTCTAAACGTATTTGTCACCTGGTTAGAAGAAGAATAGGAAGAGCCAAGAAAAAGTAAACTATGACAATTTTTAAATTACACTAACATTTCTCTAGCCTGGAAGAGAAGTAATCAATGAACAGAGAGTCCAACGAGACTTCAAGTGGATATGCCAACAATAAGAACTAGGGACAAAAATGAAAAAAAGGGAAACCACTGTCTGTTCTGGAACAGATTACAGGTAATAGTAATACAGAAAAACTTCCCTGCCTGACTCTTAATAAAGATTATTGCATTATCTACAAATTAGGATTTGAATAATAAATGATGACCACCCTTTGTGTGTATTTAATCCCAACTGGGACAGGTACTGCAACAGATGGAAGAAAAAGCCCTCTCAACACAAATCACCATACGACACCACACACCGGTAAGTTATATATACAGGATACATACAGATGCATCATTTGCTCTGAACAAAACATTTACTTCATGAAAATTTCTTGCATATCCTTCTGAGTATACTGTTATTGACACTGGTCTTTTACATAGCAGGATGTCATGGACACTTATAAAGCATCTACTGGTTTTGAACACAAGAACTACTTCAGAGGTAAATACTGTGCTTAATATTATATTCAAAGATAGCTATTGCCAATAAAATCTCATATTAATCTTCTTTAAATATATTCTATTTCATGTTTTGTAGTCTATTAAGATGACTGTGTAAGATTCCACACTGGAAATCTCCAGGTGTTACTTCTCTACTCAGTCCATAAAAGCTGATACAAAAGCTTTTTATTCAGCTTCTTAATACTGACTTTGTAACAATACTATGTGAAAGGTAAAACACATGCTGATTTTTTAAATCTCTTGATGCTTTATACTTAACGTTCTAAAAAATATATTGAGATAAAAACATAAGCACTGTCCTGTTTAAAAATGAAAATTCACTTCTAAGTGAATATAAACTGTAAAAGAACCTTTTGTTCCTTTCTATAAAATTAAATTATAGCTAATTACCACAAGGGGGTAGCAGTGTGATGGTAATACTCATATGCAGGTGTTTTACGCTTAACTTCCATCGTAATGCAAGCACATGATTGCAAAGCACTGCAAGCGCTGGTTGCGTGAATTAAGATCGCATTTCTGCAATAGGCTTTGGATAGAGGTATGTTTGATCCTTTAAGCACATACTTAAACATTAGGGACATACATATATGTGGCTGTCTGCATTACCAAAATCTACAGTTTGGGCATGGGAGACTCGGGGAAGAAATGCAAGCTATTATTTCCTTCTATAAAGAATTTGTTGAGAAAAAAAAGAACAGTCACAAATTAACCTTTAGTGAGAAAATACTTAAAATACTTTTGGCAGTCATTTACTGAAGACTGATATTTCCATTTACTCAACTACAGAAAGATAAGCATTTTTGCTACAAGTCAGTAAGTTATCAGCAGTTAGTCACTTCTTGCCTTAAATATAGATTTGAATATTCTATACATAAAAGAGAATGCTCAGGTTTAACTTTACCAAAAGCAAAGTTAATTCCTATGCTCATAGCTAGTGCTAGCAGGTCCAGTGTTATTCTGATTGTTTTATACACACATACATATATATATATATATATGTATATATATAACCCACAAGAGTCAGTCTTGTGCAAGTCACTATCCTTTAAGATAAATATGTAAATATTTATTAGAATTGAACTGTATGCAATCATAATGGAGGAGGAAAAAGTAGAAAGCGGTTATCAGCTACATAAATAGCTGTAGGTACATACAAGATCATACAGTGTAGTTAAGCATTAGGCAATTTGTTTGGGTGTGCAGTATTAATTGGGTGAGCAAAATCAGCTATGCTGATTCACAGACTTTCTGAATCTATTATTTTTTATCTGCATCACTGTCACAAACGCATTTGGTAGTGTTCTTCAGACAGACTCTCAAGAGAAAATAGGAGAAGAAAGAAATTTTTAGGCTGGTAAACCAAGCTGAGCTACAGTCCCATGATTCGTTCCTCTCCAACTGTTTTTTCTTCTCCAAGCGGTATTGCAACCTGTATGTCGCAAAGTCAAACACAAGCCTTCCCAGAATCTCTGGATAGGCAGTGTCTGTATTTAAATTTAAACAAGTATTGTTAAGGGCTTGCCCAGACTTGAAAGTGAATGCAAATTACAGGAGCRTTTGACAGTGCTGCGCAATAGCGGCTCCCATGTGCAGTCACTCTTATCCTCAGACGAAAGCATCTCGCTCCTGCTTTGCTTAATCTCCAGCTCAAGAACTTCTCTGCTGTCAGGATGACTCATTAAATCAACAGTGACTTCTGAAATAATAATTCTTTTCAGTGGAGTAAATGAAGCTCTGACAACTATGCTTAATACAACCCAAGAAAAACACTGGAAGAAAAAGGTTAGGAAGGGGCAAGGCATCTCATGGCAAAAAAATGGTTAAAGTCAGAGTGTACAAGTGAGGACAGGATCATCTTCAGCAGCAACTGCTAAACCTGACAGCGTTCAAGAGCATGCAGCTTCCTGCCTTGCCAACATTACTTGTGGAAGCAGAAGAGATTTAAACAGGAATGACAACAGTTTGGTTAAATAAAATGTCATCCCACTTTATCTGAATACTTTCACCTACCACTGTAACACTGAAGTGCTTCATATGTTGGTTAATACACTTTTTCCTAAAAATAATCTTTCTCCTAAACCAGACAAGCCCAAGAAATTTGCGTTGGGGCAGCTGTACTGGTAACTAAATTGCCAGGGTTAAACAGACTTAAAATGACCATTATCAAAGGAGATTAGGGAAAAGATATATATATATATATTTATATTTTATCTTGGTTTTACTTCTTGCACTTGCTAAGTCTTTTATAAGACCAGTTAATTATAAAGTATAATAAAGAGTCAATTCTTCCCCTTTGTAAGGCTTTTCACGGAGCAGCAGAGAAAGACACCACCAAACAGCAGTGAAAACAGGAAAACACAACTTCCCCCTCCCCCCAAAAAAAGTGTTTTAAGAATAGTACAAGTATTGACTATTTGTTAAAATTAGTTAAAGTTGACTTCCGCCTTTTTGTCCGCAGTAGTCAAAGCTTGCAGACAGTAGAAGAAGGTAAGGGAGAGAGAGAGAGTATTTTTAGTCTGAGCTGCTGATACCTAGAAAAATTAAGTGACTTGCGTAAAGTCACAGTGAGTCATCACCAACAGAACAGTGACTCTAAATCCTAATCCCATTCTCAAACTACTGGATTGACTCATTTCCCACATCTAGTTACTCTGTGTTTTTTGCAATACTTCACTCAAACCATGAAGTTGCTCTTGTAAATGGAATTTTTCATGTTACAGCCGACTTCAGTAAATCAATCAAGGAAATACTTCATTACTTTTAAGATCTCATGTGATCTCATTTCTCATGTCTTATTGTAAATTCTTGCTTAATGCTAGATAAATGAGTCAAGTTTGGCATTCCAGATGACTGATATTAAACAGTTTTAATGCTTCTTCCTAAGAACATGTCCAAGAACAAGTCTCTAAAATCCTCTGATCACAAAATAAATAAGCTAAAACTCAGACATCACAATATTTGTAAATTAACATACATTGTTCAGGAATCATCTGCTCTAGGTCAGAGAAAAAATTAACATACACTCAGATTCTTTTCCTACAAATTGACCTGGTCATTTCAAAATGACAAAAGGTACCAAACAAATTATGCCAAAGATCTAAGAAAGTTCTCTCTTGCAACACTCATGAAAGCTTCCATGAAGAATTAAAGAAATACTTAAGTTTGAAAGAAAACTAGCTTAGTCTGGAACTGATCACTAAGACTTGCTGGAAGGAGAGCAGTGCCCGACTCCCACAYTGCCTCCAACTGTTACAGAAAACATGGATCCAAATCCTTTGCAAATACCAGTGTGTTCCCTTCCACGCATCTTTGTCAAACCCTGAAAACCTGCGTGCTTGAAACTTCACTGAGAGGAGCAGGAGACCTTTCTTTTCCCAAAATTAAAAGCTCTGACGGAGTCAGAARGAGCCATAAACACCATTAATTTGTTGCAACAGAAGTCATGCAAGTCTCGGGCTGGGTCGAGGCAATTCAAATGGGTTGCTAGGTATCCGGAGCATTTCCCCACCAGGTAAGGAACAACCCAGAAGTTCATTTGAAGGGACAGCAGAGAAGCAAAGAGCCTCCTCCTGCATTACAGCAAACCTTGGCACTCGCCAGCTTCATTCCAGTTTCAAAATTCTGTTTCATCTCTTCATTCATGCATGAATCAAACAAGAAGGGACAAAGAACTAATACATTAGCTGCCACATATTGGGAATAGCTGAACTTCTTATAATTCTGTTGCAATTTCTCATATCTTCTGAGGTTGCAGTAGTATAGACCATCAGTCACATCATGGGAAGAAGGAAAGATGTGAAATTCTGCCTGTAGACAGTCATTACACGAAGATTTTTTTAAGCCATATGTTGTATTTCCAGATCAAAAATCAGGTGTGTGATACACTTGGTTGTGTTAAGCAGTCTGGAAGCTATTAAGAAATTGTTAGTTCACTGACTCCATTTGAAGAACATCTGAAGTCCCTGAATCAGTACAATAAATATTTTAAAAAGTTTTTAAAAATATTTAAAGCTCAGCTGGTGACAGAAAATTCTAACTTAAGCAGTATATGAAACAAAATTTTCAGCGGGAAAGGGCAGACAAACAGAGTGGTTATGAGGCCACTGTACTTCCTTCCTACACATCACTTTTTCATTCCTATAAAAGTCCCAGTGTCAAATTTTCTGCTGCCAGGAGCTCAAGAGCTGAAAAATGGTGTATTAGCTGCTACCTTGAGACACCAGAGACGTTCTGGGTCACTGCTGGAAAACAGCTCTGAACACATGGGTACTGCAGTAGAGACCTATGCATTCAAAGCTCAGAAGATCTATGTAGAAAACAACACTGAAACAAAGAAGAGAAACAGGAAAAAAAATCTACTGACAGCTCCCACCAAGATATCTAAGATAGCAATCTCTGAAACACTCCATTTTAGCTGCATTAGAAATATTTCCTTGGCAGGGCTGCAATGACATGCATGTCTGTATGACAACAGACTTTCACAGATGCTGTATCTATTAGCAAACTGAATTTTTGGCAGTATAGGTTGTATCAGTTGTCAGAAGAATTATAAGCTGTACTAAAAAAGAATTAAACAAGCTGTACTAGAAAAGCTTTGGAGCTTTTTATTGATTTCATTTGTTTAGCTTCTTGATGCAAAAACAACAAAATAATCCCATTCTGACCCTACACTCACAATGTCAGAAGTCTCTCTTGGGTTTCATGGGCCCTGAAACTCCACGCAGATTCAGAAACACTTGCTGAATGGATTCTGCAAGAGCACTTGTCTCAACCTAATTCTGACAGAATCAAGTCCAACAAAGGTTTTCTAAGATCTCAAATTAATTTGTCTATGTTGAAGAGATGATCAGATTACATATTCCAACCACTTCATAATTTTAGAGCTGAACAGAACAAGGAGATTCAATTAGTTTGTGACAGTATCYAAATTCAAGACCTTCAAATTTCCCTTTCAGCGGAACAAATATCAACTGTCCATATAGTTTTAACAAATCCAATGTATTTAATATGAGAACATGGAAATAATGAAGTCAGTAAAATTCTAGCACAGGCTGTGCTATTCCACATTGACACACACACAAAAATATTTCTGAATTAAGTTGGAAAACCTGAAGAATTTAAGAGCACAATGGCAAATAAAGAGAGCTATTCTGGTCACACTTTTGGAAATGAAATAATGTTTCACTGAGTTAAAGACTACACTATTTAATAAAGTGGTGAAAGAACATCCAYTGATCAGCAAATATGTAAATTTATTTTTAACAAATAAAACAGTTCAGAACATAGAATACCACAGACCAGTAAACTGAATGTGGATCTGATTACATTATTCATTGCTTGGTATGATTTTGAAACAAGTTTAGAAAAATACACGTATTTCCAAATAGCTATCTTGGACTAAGGAAATGTTTTTTAGTGAAACGAGACTAAGATCAAACCTTCCAGATTCAAAATACCTCCCCTCTGATGCATTAAGGAACCTTGGAAAGTTTACAGCTCCTAGCACTCCAGGTTCCCATGATATAAAGCAAGGGTAATACTTCTGCCACCAGAGAAGATGGGGAAATAATTATTTAGCCTTTGTATACAGTTTGATGTCCAAGCTTTTTATGGTGTGCCAGGTATTTTTTTTTCAATGCGCCCTTGCCATGGATATAAACCAAATGATCATAGTTTACATAGTTCAAACGATCACAGAAGGCACTACTTTTTGCATACTGTAAGGCTCAGCTTTACTGTAGTAACCTCCAATAGTGTAAGTATTCTCCTTGTACATTTTTTTCTAACAAGGAACCCTACAATATSTTGAAAAAAGCATTTTTAAGACCCACAGCAAAGTATATGCATTACCTGTGCTGCTTCAAGATCTGTACGATCAAATGTTGCCCCCTAAAAAATGGGCCTGTTCATACCCCAGTACTGGCCTGCTTCCCAAGCCTCCCCAGCACATCACGTTCGTGAGCACAAAAATTCCAAGAACACTATGAAAATGTGATATTCATTTATCCTGAAATGCAATAATTTTGGTGGCATGTAGAGGTGTAACACCATCACCACCATCAGYTGTATAATTTAGCACCTCACTTGTGCAAAATCTCCATATTCTGGCACATCCAAAGAAACTGGGTTTTGCACAATTTTCATACTTATTTCTCAGTTACCCACAATAAAGTGGATCCCTGCTGCAACACAGCAGATCCCCATAGTAGAGGTGGTCACTAAAAATATTTTAAGTATTTAAACAACAGGGTTTTTTCACTGATTTGTGTGTAATGTCTCTAACTGTGGAACATATACACTCACATATTCATTTACTGCCATTAGAAACTCRTATCTCCGTGCCCACAAAACCAGGCGTGCAACAGTTTCTTTCCTAGTTTCTGGCAAGCGAAATAGCCWGGTTTTTCTTCCTCTTACCCAGTTGTAGAGCTGCTCAATCCAAAACAAAGCCAAATCCACCTTTCACTGCTTAAAGAATATATTCTCAGGTAATCCATTTCCCCCCCCAGCCACAAATAAAAGGAGTGCTGATTGCAGGGGAAGGAAAGAGGATAACTTTAAGTAACTAAATTACTTTTTCTGGGTTGTGAAAATATTTTTCAGAAAATGCAAGAAAGAAAAGAATGAGGAATGGCATTTGAGGCAATGCCACTTTCTCCAATTGCTGTGTTACTCACAGCAATAATCCATAACAACAGCTCCCCAACACTGCTTTTGCTAGTTTTACAGGACTGGATAGATGAACTCTGTTGATTTCCCTACCTAAAGTACTTTCGAATCRTAAAGCAAGACTTTCTGGGTGCCTACAAGCTAAAAAGGCATACCACAACACAAAATATGCTCAATAATCACATTCACTGAGCTCGCTCCAGTTGCCTTAGGAGAAAAAAAAGAGAGAAAAAATAGATGCAAGTAGTTCCTCTCCTCATGCAAAAGGCAACACAGAGCCACTCCCTACTTTACAAACATTTTTTTTTCTGATTAGTTCAGACAGAGCACACCCAAACTGCAGCCACTCTCTCCCAGTCGGAATGACCTCCGGCAACCTTCCTGGTAGGCTTATGCAACCAGGAAACCAAAAGCAATTCTGCGCAAGTTGCCTAATGCCAACCAACCATGCCATTTCAAACTGAAAACAAATACCTGCCACCAAATTTACAATCAGCAGATCAGCAGCCAGGGGTAGTTAAAAAAAAAAAAAAAAAGGTAATTAAAAAAAATCTCATAGTAACTTTCCAAGGAAATACTGTCTCTTTGAACATTTATACCCAAACTAAAAGGCAGACACAAATTCTTATGTATAAATGAAGTGAACAGATGGAATAGTTTCCAGTGCAGATGAACTATGGAAAAAAACATGTGCGTAGATGGTTACAAAAAGCAGATCAGCAGCAAGGGGTAGTAAAAAAAAAAAAAAAAAAGGTAATTAAAAAAAATCTCATAGTAACTTTCCAAGGAAATACTGTCTCTTTGAACATTTATACCCAAACTAAAAGGCAGACACAAATTCTTATGTATAAATGAAGTGAACAGATGGAATAGTTTCCAGTGCAGATGAACTATGGAAAAAAACATGTGCGTAGATGGATATGCGAGTGTGAAAACGTGAGCAACAGTGATAAACATATTGCTTATAAAAGTCTTCTCTGCTACAAATGTATCTGCATGGAGAAGCCATATCTCAGTATCCCAATCTTCTGCCCTGTAGGTGACATCAAGCTGCCAGATTTGTCTATCAGATAGCTTCGTGGGAAGCCTGAGGACCTACAGACACACATGCCACCTCTCATAAAAGCAGGGAAAAGAAATTTTTAGGGAAGAGATGGAGGGCAAGTAAGAGCCAGAATATTCCACATCATAACACACACATTTATCCCTCTTCAAAAAGGCAGCTGGAGGAACAGATGAGGACACTGAGTTTTCTGAAAAGCCTAAGAGATGGTGCATGGAAAAGAAAAGAAAAAAAAAGGCCATCATCTAACTGAGGCTAGTTAAGATGATCTCACCACAGCAATGAGTAAGAGGATATCCAGCAAACAACTAAATTTTGCCAAATTTTCCTAAAAATAGCTGCTCATTTGAAGCACTGGACAGCTGAAAATTAAAATATGCTGATTTTCTAAGTTAAGGTGACTCCCAGTATGAGAAATTTGCCTTCATCACAGTCTAGTTTAATGTCTGACTCCATCTGCATGCAAGTCCTGTTACCGTGTTAGATAAGTAAATTGAGTTTAAAACACAGTTAAAGTATCTTTAAACTGTCACGGAATCATGCATGCTCAGGCAGATGAGTTTGCATTTCATCACTTTTATTTTAAGTAAGTTGGAAACTTTTGTACCGTAAGGCCGCTGATGACACAAGGACAAAAACCAGCTGGTCTCCCCATCAAAACCCCATGCAGCTTGCATTAGCCTCAGCAGAAAGTTAAAGTTCACAGTCTTCACCACTTCAAACAGAACAGACTACACTAGATGGACCTGAAACGAATATACAGAGTCTCCAAACGGCTCGTTTTTTTCCTAGTTTATCAAATACCTATTTTGGACATGATATTATTTATAATAAGCATCCTAAGTCATGGGAGGACAATAAAAGAGRGGGGGGAGAAGGAAAGAAAAATACACCCAATAAATACGCATTAGTACAGCCAAGGTAGCCGCTGGATGAGGGGCCAGCTCACCTTAAGCTTTCAGTTGAAATTGCAACTGCAAAGTTACTAAAAATAATCTTTTTCTTTGGAAAAAATGATTTCATTTGCAAGCCAGTCATYGCAGTTTTGCATTAATCCAATTATTTCACTTTAAATTACTAAAAGACAATATACAAGGATAATTATTCAGAAATAGATCAAAGCCAGGCAATTTATGCTTAATATAGCAAAATAACTGCAAATTAAAAATACAATTTATCAAAATTTGCCTTATCTATATTCAGCTTCTTGTCAGGTTRTTAGGTTTGGTTCAATATTCTTCACATAAAAAAAAAAAGAACTGCAGTTGGGAAGGTCTTTTCCTCTGCTTTAAATATATAAAGAAAAAAAAGCTCTCTTGAAGAAATTATCAATATTAGTTTCTGACAGCCCTGAGTGACAAAAAAGAACACTAACGGATAGTGCCTCGGTGACGCTGCCAGGCAAGTAGGGCATCCATGTTTGTATTTTGAAATAGCGTATCCCGTTTCCCTCCAGATACTCAACACGCGGCGGGTGAAGCCTCCGGGAAGGCTGAACGCAGTTGGTGGTACATGTTCTCCTTGAAGCACGATCCGGGGCTGGCAAGAGGAGGATGTGGAGAACCTGCTTCGCTGGTCATTTAAGGGTGAGGGGAGGACGTGGAGAACCTGCTTCGCTGGTCATTTAAGGGCATCTTTACAGAAACGGAGGCAACGGGCAGTTTTCTTTGACGATCTGGATGGGGATAAACTGCTCGGCCAGAGACCCAAGAGTTACAAAACCACGAGCGAGCTGAGCCCTGCTCATCRGGCGGCCGCGAGCTTTTATCGTCCAGGCCCGTTCTCCTCCAGCAACGAGGAAGCACTTGGGTTCAAAGTGAAAAACATTTCTCAGCCGTGTCAGCGCCCTCCCCGGCTCCTCCGCAAGGCCCGGCAGCGACCGAGGGAAACCACTTGCGGCCACCTCTGACTAATATCCTGGTAACACACTTCTCGCTCGCCTCTCCGAGGAAAAGCGGGTGCCGAAGACCAAACATCCTCCCCATTAAACAGGGGCTGGTGCTTAGAACACGTCTTCCATCAAAAATAAGCCATTTTGCTGCATTTTTGCATGGAAAATTTTCATTTCTATCCTGCACACGCCGGGAAAGATACCTGCAGGGATAATTTGGCTGTACCGCACGGCTCCAGCCTCCGGTACGCAGGACAGACCAGCAGTCCAAGCTCTCCACCTTCTCCCACTGTGAGAGAAAACCTCACAACTGCGTGTTGCTACCTACGCCTAAATGCAAAGCGCTTTGCTTCGTGCTAGCTGTCTGCTGTAAAAAAAAAAAAAAAAAANAAAAAAAAAAAAAAAAAGTAACATATAAAAAAACCTAGAATTTCACCAACTCCTGCTCAGCTACAAGTCATACTTTTTGGTTACTTAACACAAAAATGAGCTATGCCAAAACGCCTGTAGAACCTATTTAGGATCAGATTCCTCAAAGCTGGCTCTCCCTTTTGCGGATGTAGCCCACAGCATACAAAATGCACATTTTTCATTTATGTTACGGACATAAAAAAAAATATCAGGTTTATGCTTTGTGTTAAAGTATCAGACGTGTGGTGGCTTGGAGGAAAAAAATGCAAAAATCTCCAAGTAAATGACAAATAGATTCCCACAAGTAATAATCTCTGCGAATAAAACATTATTCCTGAGTAAGCATAATGACTTTGTAAAATTAATTACTTTCCTTTTTAACCCGTTAATCATTTGGTTTTCATTCTGGAGGGAGCACAGGGTTTCATCTTCTTTTGTACTGCAACATTAAACCAAGAAAATTGCCAGTGGCTATATAAACATAATAACGTTTSGTGTAAGGTTTCCAAGACTCTGGTGGGAGCTCTGCACAAAAGAAGTATTTCTGTGTTCTGGGTTACGCCATTCTGTTATTTAAATATTAATAAAAACAGTGATGTAAACCACATTAGGAAAGAAAACAAATCTTTTCAATTAAGTTTATTTTTAGAACAAGTCCTAAGGATTCCGAATACAGCAGCGTTTTCTGAACATAGTGTTTTTCTCTTAAGATTTCTAACTGGCAAGGCTCCATAATCTCCTCGGTAGTGGGAGGTGGAGAGCGCAGAGGCAGTTTAAAGGGCACCTCCGAACATTTCTGAACGGACAGTCAAAAAGCTGGCGGTGACACGCTGCGTATCTGCTGCAGATGTTCAGCACAACGTTCAAGGGGCGAATAAAAGGGAAATTTTCAACGTTTTTCGTGGCACGAAATGCCCCCTTACCAGAACGCTTTTCCAGAGAACTTTGTGAGCTCCGCTCTGAAGGATGCCACCAGGACGTCGGCTTGCAACGCAACAGAAACGGGGCCGAGCAGCGCTGAAACGGCAACAGCGCAAACTCAATTTATTCACCAGACTGACGCAATCTGGCCTGGGCCAGACGGTATTGTCACATCTCTATGGGGAAAAAAAGTGGGGGAAAAAAAGAAAAAAAAATGCTGTATTTGGGGGGCGGGGGGGGATATTTCTTCAATGTTGCTGGCTATTAGCCAGCAGCACAGCGCTTTGTCAAGATGATGGAATAACCCAACTCTACATCTCTAAGCATCACGGTCACAGGAAACAGAGGCCAAGGCTAAAATGTGACCTGTTGTGGGAGGATTTGGTTAATGTCAGGCTTTAAATGGAACAATTTCTCTCCAAAAATAAATAAATAAAATAAATAGCGAAGCGCACGGGTCATGCTATATTTGTTCAGCAACCATGGAATAGCCACTCGCACTCTCTGTGCCACACTTCCACGGAGGAGACCGCACGCAACCCTGCGGATCCGTCAAAAGCAAGACCTCGCTTTGAACTTGGTTACTCAACACCRGTGAACAACACCAAGAAAACACTGCTCACGCCATGACTGACTGGCAAAGGCTCTCCTGTAGATTTCTTGGAAACAGCGTTTTTTCATTCCTATCAAAACACCTGCTGCTGATTGACAGCTGGCATTTTAACRACACTATTAGTAACACTCGGTGCTTCGTATCAGGCTTTTCAACAGAAGACCTGAAATTGCCCCTGAGATGCAGACGAGCAGGAATCCCACCACGTATTCAGCGGAAATAGCAGAGTCTGTGGCAGGAACAGGACCCAGGTGTCAAAACCCTTCCTCTGCACTTTAAGAAAACCTCTCCTCCCTTCCCGACTGCAGCCTCCGTGCGGCTCCCTGCTAACTAAAAGCGCGTGTGCAGGCAAGCACGAATGCAACCTAAGTGAAGTTCAGTAAAGTGAATCATAAATACTGCAAAGAATGCACAGCATTTATAAGTGCGCCCAAATAAAAACAATCTGTAACTAGCAAAATAGAGAGGTTTCCTAACTGGCCAAATTCCAACACTGGTAGGGTCAAGCAGGCAAAATGCCAGACGTAAAATGTAAAAAAGCAAAATAAAACAACCCCCCCCCAATTCCTAAGCAGCTCTTAAGTGTATCTACTGCTCATGATTCACATAGCCATGCTTCTGATTACACTGGCACACCGAGGTTTGCTTTCTCAAAAATAAGATGGCACAGTGACAAATCAGGAAAGTTACTGGTTGTTACTGTGCACTGGGAAATCCAAGCATAAAAACAGATATACCAGGCTCTACTGGAAGAACTCAGTGTTTAGTATAGCAAGGGGAGTGGGGRAAAAAAAAAAAGAGAGAGAGAGAGAGAAGTTGAATTTTTGATACAGAAATGACTTCAATAAAAAAGTATACAGAAAAATCTCATATTTAACAAAGCAGAGTCTATTGTTCAGGTACATCACTGATAACTCCTCTTCCAGGATTTCTAGCTGTCCCATATAACCATGTCTGGAAAGAGTRTATCAGCAAAAGACCAAGATATTTAACAAATCACAATAAGATACCCTTACAAAAGATCAGAGAATAAATGTAAAAAAATGATCAAACACAGAAAGACTATGAAAAAAGCCATGTCACTAAAATTTTGTAGTAATTCTGGGTGAGGCAAAATTGCTTTTATTCACAGRAACTGTACAGTAGCAGCAGGATACATACCTTATATGCATACATCTCTAATGGGAAGGAAAACAGCATCAGGTGTGATACTGGATATTATCATAGGTCTGAAAGATTACTGAACAGCTAACAAACATGAGGATGTACAAGAAGGCAGGAGAATTAACAGAACAACAACCAAAAAAAAATTTGCCTAAAGGCAAGAGCACATTTAATACAGTCGAAGTCTAGAACACACTCTGAGAAAAACCTCATGTRCACATCCTTCCTAAATACGAGAAATTCGAGTAAAAACAGACTCAGCTGTGAACTCACTTCAAGACAACCTTGTAATAATCTTCCACATAATTACACCACGGAAAACATAACCTAGAGGACTCAAGTCCTGTTCAAGTCTTCAGCTTCGACCAAACATGTTACTATATTAAAAAAAAAAAAGAGAGAGAGAAAGAAAAGAGGAACTCTTACAGTTTCTGGAGTAAAAGAAATTCTGCAACTTGGGTTGGCTACATCTATACCAGTAATTTCAAGTAGAGTTAGCATGAGTATTTGTGCGAATACTGAAACCCAAACCAACTCTGCCCTGGCCAGAGTGGAGGTGCTYGCAGCATCTCCTTTAGCTCTGCTTCAGTTACCCCAGGGAAACCGCTAGTGTAGCTGTAGTCCATGTTTCCTCTGAGGAAACTTGTGAAATTCAAAAGCTTTAAAGGAGATGGGAGAAGRAAATAGTGCAGAAGGGTGAAGGTCTCTGGAAGGGTCCGTGTTGCTGCCCATCACGACCAGTCTGGTTGCTCACCACAGTACAAGAGCGATTAATGGAGGCAAACAAAATCAGCGGTTTAATTACAAACTAGGGAACCGTTCTGGAAGGCACAGAAATTGTGCTCCAAAAATGCTATTTATTTCCTGCTCTTTCTAGAACAGTAGGAGCACTAGAGGTAAAGGAATAGATTTTTTAAAATCAATGAAAGTGTACTTGCTACCTTAACATATTTTTAAATACCACAACTGATGCAGATACTGCTTCACGCTTTTAAAAATACAGTGTCTGACGGCAGTTCACCCCATCCATCAGCACCGAAGATAACTAGCACATCCSCTAGCACAGGTTTTCAACTGTCTTGCACTAAATATCACACCCTTCTAAAAATCTATGTGCATTAAAACACATTTTTTAAACACAAATTTTAACGCATGTCTACCTTCTGCTCCCTTCACCTCCACCCAGCATGGACAGAGATACACAAAAGCAAACTTCACTCAACAGACAGCATGCCTTTGGGTGAAGAGCACATAAAAAATGCTCTTCTCTGAAGAACAACATAACAAAAACAAAAATCAACTCAGAGCATGATCCTTAGAGCTGAAAATAGAGTTATCCTCCACAGACATTTAAGTTGATGGAGTAAAAATTGATTTCTTTGGTTTGGGTCAAAACAATTTCTATGAAGTACTTAAATGTACTGCTCCAAAAACAGGAAAGTWAAAAAATACCACATAGTTCTTCAGGCTCTTCAGTTTCCACATAGTGAAGTTCTGCCTCGGTGCCTAAAGCTCTGTTTATGCAAGTGTCCAGAACGGGCCCTGCTCTGGCAGAAATGAGCAGTCTCGATCCTCTCTCACGTCTAAACACGCTTGGGATTCTCAAAACATCTCCAGGGTCTGCCCTGATCTGGCAGGTGTTGTCAACATAAACCTCCACAAAACTTAATGCCATACCAATAGGAAAGAGGTTTGCGCAAAAGAGCAAATCACAGTCACTTCTATTCAACAACACCCAAAAGGGTTGACGGTCCAGCAGGTCACACGTTCAAGTATTGGCCCAAGACGCAAGAAACCTGTGACTGCACTCTAGTCTTCAGGTGAAAAGGGCTCAAAGCCCCTATGTCCCATCTGAAGACAGTAACTTGGCCAGGAGCTGTTAGGTTATGGAACAACATCGAATTCATCCTGCCAAAGGTGTACCTCTTTGCAAAAAATAACTATTCAAAGGCCTTCCAAAAAAGCGGAACGGTTCCATGACTCGACATAGCCATATGATACTTCCYCAGGAGGGGAAGACCTAGGCTCTGACCTCTTCTCCATGGACAGTTTATGCAGTTTGTATAATATAGTCACTGGAGAAAACGCTATTGCGTATTTTTTGCATTTGATGCATCATTTTSTGGATTTTACACTATGATTTCCAAGGCATAACATTACAGTGATTTCTTTTGAAACTTAAAACAAGTGAGCATCTAGAACATAACCAGAATAAACTTTTTACTCAAATCTGCATGTCTGAAATTATACAAAATCTAGTAATTTCTGCTAGCTTTAATTTTATTTTCCTCATACTTCTGCAGAAACATAGTTCTACCTTGGACTGTATTTCATATTCAGAAGTAGGAGGGCAGTGCTTTACTACCTCARGAAATGCTGCTTAACCAGTACTGAACCCCCAAGCCTTGTCTGAATCTACTAAAAAGCTCAGTGTGACTTCCAGAGTGAAACAATAAAATAAAAATCTAGTTGTGTATATGCCTTTTAACCACAGAATCTTGTAAATATTTAGGTTAGTAGCTCAGTTTTTACCTCTRCATCTTTCTGAGTCACCTGTCATTAATCTTGTCTATCAACAAGTCAATTACATTGAATTAATCACCAGCAGCCCAGAATAACTATTTTGAATGTGAAGAGCTATATTTGACAGTCATTAGCCAATTAATATTCTACTTTTAGTAAGTCAGTTTACAACATTTCAAGTCTATTTTAATCTCAAGTACTCTGGTTGCTGAAATTTTGATTTGTTTAAATAAGCTGTCACAAAAAAATACCCAACATCTTTCTCCTAGGTTAACGCTCTAATGTCTAGGCTCCAAATAATCCCAAGTAAACGCTTTCAGGAGTTACAGAGTCATTTAGTGCTAAGGCAAGCGAGAGGATTAAATGTGCTTAAGACACAACAAAAACATAAGATATCCTGCGCTATATGTCCGGATACTACTGTCATGAACAGCGTATACAGGGAAGTAATTCTGAGTACAGCTGCCAAATTACATTTTTCCCAGCACGAGTTCTCAACRGGGAGCAGTTTCTGCCTTTCTTGCATCGATGCAGCCATCCTAAAGGCAGACACGACAACCTGCTACGGCCGGATCTGATCCAAGGTCTCCCYAAAGTTCACAGCAAAAATTCCTCTGTTTCCTATGGGAAGAGGATTAGGTTCCTAAGGAAGCTACAGTTCAGCTTCTCTTTTAAGTACCTTTTCACCSCAGGATCTACGTGATTTTTTGTAGTACCTCACCTCATTTTCCCTCTCCCCATTCTCAGTTCAACTGAGACGAACATGAAACATGAAAACAGGAAAATCTCTACGCATGTTTGCAATCAAATGAGATGCATATTCCACTTGGATGCAAATTTCAGAGCGCTCCAGAACTTCATGCTCAGACACACATGAAGAATTAACCGTCTGTGTCACCCCATCTGTTTCCTACAGCACTTTATATCAGCCCACAACACAGTTTGGCACGTGTCACCACCTAAAGTCAGAAATATTTTTTTGTTACAAAAAACAAAGTGAGAGACTAAAAACATGAATCTTTCTGTACTTCAGGTTTGGCACTGCCATTTCGTACAACATTACAAACATCCTTTTTTTTGTTTTTTTTTTTTTCTGGCAACTTACTTATTTGCTATTCATCTTCCTTAAAATATTCATAGTCTGTAACAGCTGAAGAAAGAGGAAGCTTTACATATTAGACCAATGAAGAAATGTAAGTATAATTTGAATTTTTAAAACTTTTTTTACTCTTGCTTTAAATAAATGGAGACGATAAACCTACAGTACTACTCATGTAATAGCAATATACATGTGTTAACTGTCAACAAGAAATCATACCTATTCGTTACTGAAACACCAAGCAACTGCAACAGAAATGCCAACCATAAATAATTAGTAAACGCTATCACCCACTATGCTGTTATTTCATTAACATTTCTGTAAGAGAAAAAAAATCAGCACTGAAAGACAGTAACATCGTTTAGGACTGTGGAGAGTCTTGGCTTTCACTTATACTGCAGATAACAAAATACTGATGTATTTATGGAAAAGTTATCATCAAGAGAAACGGAGCTGATCCAAGAACTCTTGAGAATGTCAAATGCTGATATTCTATGACATTTAGTCTTAAAAAACAAAAATTTCAAATACAGCCCCTAGACTCTAGAAAAGTTTTAAACTTTGCATGAAAAGTCTACTGTAAGTGAAAATAAGTTTTCTGTATTTCACAGTTGGTAATATTTTAGCTTTTATCTATCATGCTATGTCTAAAAGCAACACCTCTTAGAAATGCTCGCGTCAGCAAGTGTGTTAGAGCCAGTTCAGAGGCTTTAAAAACTCTTTGTTAACATTATCTCATGAAGAGGACCTGAAAGACAGAGAGGATGAAAACAAACTTTATATCCTATCCAATCTTATGTCACAACTGGAACTAAATTGACAAATACACATTTCTGATAAAATACAGACAGTAACAGAAAATTCTTGATTTTATAAAACACCATTAGAATCCTAAGAAAAATGGTATGATAAAGGTGTGACTTGTGAATCAGGGATCTGGATTTGATTCCCATCTGCTACAGATTTCTTGATTATTAGCAATATGGCAACTTTTCACATTTTTTTTTTTAAATCTTGAGTTCACATTTGGAAATAGCAAAAATGCCTTCTTATTCATAGAAGAGGGAGAAGATATATTTAGTTATTTTGATGATTCATTCAGATACAATGGCAATGCAAGTCATTCTGATATCCAGAATAGGTTAGACAGACAGGCATTATTGGCAGAAGTTTCAAATAAATCTTATTCAGCACCATTATACTGCAGTCTATTCAACTAGCAGAAATGAATACGCCATTATTTTAAAGCATATTCATACAAAATTTCCAGACAAGTGAAAAAACTGCATGACATGATGATTTTAACATCACATCATGAGCTAGCTGTACATTATTCTATTTAGTGTTTTTATATACATCTTCTAAATAATTTAAGAAAGATGATTTTATCCTTATTTTTCTGGAAGCATCTAGAATCAGTTAAATGCCTGCATAGATCAACTTTTTAATTTACTTCACTAGCCTACACATGTGGGAGCATTGCTTTGCTTTAACCAAGAGGGAGAGTATAACTCAAATCAGGAACTTTCTAGATTAGAATACATGACATTTTTAAATTTAAAATCTTTCACTCTGTAAGTTTAAAAATCTTTATATAAGGGAAACAACACATATGTGAAATGTTTAGACAAAGATGATGATTTTAGCTGCAGAAATCCTAAAAAGAATGTTTTGAGTATTCAGATTAATATCTGCAAAGTCGTTCAAGTCTAATTAGAAATTAGAAATTATAACAAGACCAGATACTTCAACTCAGGTAAGCTCTCAGAYAGATTCTTAGTTCAGAGCAAAGCATGAAGACCAAGTACCTGATTTAGATATGTTCCCAGTAGTACACACAACTTAAATTAATGGGTTATCTGCACTTTACACATACTTGAGTATCAGCATGGTCTTTTGACTACCTTGCCACTAGGGAGAAGTGTTTTAAGTCTGCTGATATTCTATCCTGCTTTTTTGAAAAATCTTRAGATCATTGTGTAGGACCACACAGAGCACCTGAGTACAGCCCCAAGTCAAGTTTTCAATCTTTTGGGGCCTGAAGGTCCCAAAAATAAAGATGCAAAAATATGAATAGAGGTTTTATACTCTCTAACAACAGTCTTGCCCTCCTCTATGACCTCTGTGTCCATAGACACAGGGTGAACAACACTGTTTTATGAGAAGCATTCTCCAGTAAGTTAAAAGATTACATATTCCAGTTTCCAGTATAGCTCTTGGATCTGCAGTATCTATGAAACTATTTATTGTCAAAACATGCCACTGCTCAACGAGAGCATTTTGTGGGAAATTCTCCATCAGTGACAACAACAATAATAAAATTCTTGGATTTTTATCACTAGGAAAAACAAGAGACATACAGACCCATGAAGGCCATGAATCTGACTGAATTCAAACACTGGATGATACAGCACAGTAACTAAAGATGAAATGGTAAAGGAGACCAGTGAGCAAGTTCACACATCCAGCCAACCCTAATTCTTAYGGGTCACCACACTAATGCAAAAGGATCCAGACGCTGAATGGGTGGGTCGGGGGGGGGGGTTGTTTATTTGTTTAAATCAGCTCCAAGTCATGACTTTGGTGGACACATGTTCCCAGACATTCTCTTGATCAGAGAGTCCCACCAGCTGCTCAAAACATTCATTAAACATTTCATTATGCTACCCATGTCAAAGTCATACTTCCAGGTCTATCCGCCCACTGCTAGTGCCAAAACTCCAAAAGAGCACCCACCAAAGCTGCAGGCTTGCTGTGGGCCCTCTGCTGCCCTGGTTCTCATCACAGAAGTTCAACTGGGACTTGCAGCAGCCTTCTTAAAATCAGCATTAATGAGATCAATAACTGGCAATTTTTCCAGCCTTGCTGTTTTTTTACCCACTCTAAGGCCTTCCTCTACCTGCACATATAGATTACATTTACATCCCGAGCATATATTGGAATTTTTAAAAAGCGGAGTTTCTTTTTAAAGTGCAGGAGTTAACACATTATGATACGGATCTAGCCATAGACACATTTTAGTCTAAGAACACACCAATTCTGTTCACAGCAGTAAATTCACTAAGATAAACTAAACTGATAAGAACCAAGTTCAAAATGAATTGAGCATTGTCACATGGGATTGGTACAAGTTCAACTAAATTGCTCTGAAAAGCTGTTTTGCATTAATCTGTACAGCTTGGCTACAAGTCCAGACCTTGGGAGATCAGACTTCTGAGATTTCTTTTTGGTAAAAGAAACAAAACATATTGGAGGTCAGATTTGTTTTTAATGAAATTGTATTGAAAAAAATATAGTATACGATGGACTAATTTGTTTAATGTATTATACTAACTTTGACTAGAATATATAGTCTTCAAATTCTGCAGCGTACAAAAATTACTAAACCAAAATTCTGCCTTTACTCCTCCTAATATTGGTTCAAGCCCTGGCCTTCCTTTCCATTACACATAGTCACAACAGGTACCTTGGTTGCACAGATGATGCAATTACATTATCTATTTACATGGATGAAGATGAAGATCAGAGTGGAAAGGGAAAATCAGCCAATTTTTCAGACCTGAGAACCCATTCCAAGGGTCCCCAAGCAAAATTTTTATATGATATTGGTGGATTCACTGATCATTTCAAAGACTGAAGAAAAAATGGGATGAAAAATGGAATGATCGCTTAGGGAAGAAACATTTGTCAGCACAAAACATCAGCTCATACTGAGACAATCCTTCCCACCAAACCTWAAAGTTGGTGCTTTCTCTTAAAAGYCTTGACATATTTTCTTCAAAATACAGTAGAAAGTTCAGCTACTTTTCAACCAAATACATTGATTCTACGGGATGAAGAGTGCAGCTAACAGAGGCAGGGAACAGGCAGCAGTGTGTGAGATCCGCGCAGAGCTGAGAAGCTTTTTGGAAGTTGTGGGGGCTTACTAGAGACCCACTGAAGATCGAGAGGGCTCTTGCTGCCGATAGGTAAGGAAAGCTAGTCAAGGACCGCTACAGAAGGCCTGGGAAGGTCCTGGGAAGCTCTAGCTAGATGTAGCAGCTGCTGACGAGCTCTGATCAGGTGGAGCCAGGGACTTTGTTCCAGCTGAGCCCCGATGAGGTTGGTCAAGGACCCTTCTAGTCAGTCCTAGGGAGAGGCCTATATAAGCTCTAGGCCTAGGGAGCAGTGGATGTTCTCTACCTTGATATCAGTAAGGCTTTTGACACTGTCTCCCATAACATCCTCATAGAGAAGCTGATGAAGCCCAGGCTGGATGAGCAGAAAGCAACGTGGATTGAAAACTGGCTTTATGGCAGAGCTCAGAGGGTTGTGGTCAGTGGYGCAAAGTCTAGCTGGAGGCCTGTCGCCAGCTGGTCGAGAAAGGTGATCCTCCCCCTTTACTCAGCCCTGGTGAGGTTGCATCTCAAGTACTGTGTCCGGTTCTGGGCTCCMCAGTACAAGAGAGACATGGAGTTACTGGACATAGTCCAGTGGAGAACTACTAAGATGACTAAGGGAGTGGAGCATCTCTCATATGAGGAAAGGCTGAAGAAGCTAGGWCTCTTCAGCCTGGAGATAAGAAGACTCACAGAGCGGATCTTATCAATGCATATAGGTATCTGAAGACAGGGTGTACAGAGGACAGGGCCAGACTCTTTTGAGTGGTGCCCAGTGATAGGACGAGAGGCAACGGGGACAAACTGAAACACAGGACATTCTGTCTGAACACAAGGAAAAACTTCTTTACTGTGAGGGTGACAGAGCACTACAACAGGTTACCCGGAGAAGTTGTGGAATCTCCACACTTAGAGATATTCAAAAGCTGCCTGCACATAATCCTGGGCAACGTGCTCTACATGACCCTGCTTGAGCAGGGTTTGGACTAGATGATCTCCAGAGGTCCTTTCCAACCTCAACCATTCTTGATTCTGTGACAGAACATTAATACAAGCAACATGTAAGAATCTTTACAGTGAGCTGACCAATTTGTAAAGAGCCATATAAAAATCAACTGTCCATCAAGAAGGATGTGGCAAAACTTCTTCTCATGTTACRTATTTTAATTGAAACACAAATCTTATTTTCATATATCTTCCACTTGTACAACGAAGTGGTGGGCTGTATACCACCTTACGCTCTCCARACGATCCTATGAAATGTTTAAGAACCTGGGGACCCACCACATCAGTGCTGAACATAAAACAGGATGAAATCATGTGTGCTCTGAAGTGTTTGCACTGTAGATTAGAGCCTGAGAAATAGGTAAAAGTTTCCAGAGCAATTCACATAGCACATAGCTTGCTGTGGGTCAGCTCCCTGTTGCGAGCCAGATGCATCATTCTGGCTACTTCTCTCATGATGGAAGGAATTTTTCTTTCTTTCAGGGCTTCTCTCCCATTGCACAAGTTGTTCTGAGGACAAGACACTAGTGCAATACAGGCGGAAAACCTCAACAGATTCTGTAAGCCGAAAGTGAGCTGTTAAGAGCAACTACTCACCCTGAAGAACCCAAACCCCTCTGAGCTGCAAACTGAGCACTTCCCCAACGTAAGGAAAAAGTAATAATCAAGGGCATTAGTTACTCCTAAAGCCTAAATCCAAAATAAGATTTGGAATTAGCTGGCGGCCCCTTGAACACAAATGTCATTTGTCACAAATTTAAAACATCAGAGCTTTGTTTGCATGCAACAGCAACCCCGATAAACAAATCCTACCTCACCAAACCCGTGTGTAGTAAGACAGTTACAACCACGTCTGTCAGATTCACACTTCACTACCAAAATCTCTCACTTGTTATTCAAGACAAGATATTTGGAAAGCTCTATTTAGAGTCTACATACTGACACAACCAAGAAACTTGGGTAAAGAAGTGTGATAATTTCAGTGTTCAGCACTATCGAGGTGAAATCAATTAAAACAGAAAGACGGACGTTCTATACATGTATGCTTTGGATTTGAAGCCATTTGTTTCAAATTCAATTAAGCTACCAGTATCTCCATTTTCAAATATTTTGCTGTCATTACCCTTTATTCATATACTTCTGAGGAAAATCTATTTCAGTGATATTTATCCTAGCTAAAAATAAATGAGCACTTACTTCTCAGTGGTTTCAGCCTCTAATTAAAACCAGTTCTGCAGCCAGACACAGACACTATGCTAAAAAGAAACAGCCTCAACTAACACAATTTTCATTGTTAAAGAAAGTGGTTCATAAGCAATTATATCTTGTCAGCTCTAACAGTTAATCTAACCTCTTCAATGACACCCAGTTATTTTCGCACTCAACATCCTGCCACGAACCAGTAATTATGGCCCATACTTGCTACCTCCAATGACACTGATTTCCAGACTGTAGAGACATAAGCAAATGAGCTTATAACCTTAAGATAACCAAAGGACACCAAAGAGGTTATTTTTTGCAACATGACATTTATTCCTGAAATTGTTTGACCAATAAACAACAACCATTTTATCTTTTAATCTGATTCTGACAGAGACTCTGCTTCAAATGTAAATCTTTTCTACTGTATCACTTTTTTCACTAGAAGCATGTCATTAAAATAAAATTAATACACGATGATTATATTGTAATAAAGGAAAAAAAAATATGAAGATCTTATTTGATTCCAGGGAGATAAAGATTTCTCTTTCTGGAGGAGGGGATAGAGGGAAAAATCCAAGCTGTCAAGCAGGGCTTGCTCAAGTGCAGACTCAAAATAACTTCTCCCTCCTCCCCAAAAATGACTGGCAAAAGTCATTAGTTCTCCGTATTTGTTTGCAATCTGACTGAAGTAATGTCAGATCACGAGCAACAATCTTTGAGAAGTCACAGAGCAGGAGTTCAGCTTGGAAAGCCCAAAGAGACAATCGCCGTCATTCTCTTTTTTAAAAAAGAGTTTAAAGGAAGAAGCAAAAGAATAATGGACAAGGACAACTTCAATTCTCAAGACAACCCTGAAAAAAATTGTCAATTGAACTAATTTTCTCGTATGATAGGGTAACAAACCTGTGGGTAGAGCGAAAGCAACATGTTCTATATCCTTACTTCAGCTGACAAGACTTCTGACAGTCTCTCATGACATTCTCATAACAAGATACAGGAAGAGAATCAAAATGAATTCAGTCTTGGGTGGCTGTGAAAGCAACTGGGACTGGAAAATTTTACTTGGGGAAAACATAAATGGGAACATGACATTCTAAAAAATAATATGGGTTACGTGCAAAGTTTATGAGGTGGAAGGCCATTAATGAAAGATGTCTCTCACAATAGCAAGTACCAGTGCATATTGCAAAAGATTTGTTAATTGAACACTGCAATGTCACTAATAAGTACAATCAAAATACTGTATAGAGTATTATTCTACTGATTTGCCTGAGAACACAAAGCATAAGCCAGGCCTGCGGAGTTTGCAAAGGAAGTTAACGATCTTAAATTCTGAGAGAGGGAAGTGAGGAGAGGGCATGATCCTACTCACCTGCTACGTATAGTTGATTTTTAAGAGACAGATGTGCAGAGACAGATGTGCTATATTATGTCACATCACCAAAATGCAGTGCATTACTTGTGATTTAAACTATTTTCTTCGGTATCCACTCCTATTTACAGCTGATAATTCACGGCACAATAAAGCTGATTTTAAAAAGAATGATATTTTTAATAGTTACTCAAGCGGAGGGTTGCTTGATCTAGAGTCACTTTACATATGATGTCCATCCAGTCAAGTAACTTCGCCAGAGTAGCATACATCTTGGAAATGTTTTGCTTTAGATTGTTGGCTAAAAGTTTATTAAATGTATGTATATCATGTATGTACGTATGTCAAGCTTCATGGACGTAACTATTACCAACAAGAATCAAAAATCTATGCCTTCAAACAATTTAAGCACCACCACCACCAAGAAAAAGTCTGTGTTCTCATGAAGCAAATCTTCCGGATGTGTTTGGTTGTAAAATCAATTTTTTTTTTAAGAACTTACAGCTTTGAATAAATTCCACTTAGTAAGTTACAATTATTTAATTTTTCCTGATGCCATTCTCCTATACAGAGGGCTAAAGCTTTAAGGAAAGAATAGAAACATAGACTTTTACTAAACAAAAGGAAGCTCMAGCACATCTCCCTTGTCCAAGGCGTATTTCACTGATGCACTTTCTTCTCTGGCTAATAATTTTATCAAAAGTCCCATTCCAAAGAACCGGCTCTTTTGGTTACCAAACTACAAGATTTAGAACTTTCATACTCCTGTTTTTGTGTTCCTTTTCCCTTCCCATATCCACAGACAGTAGTTGCCAACTGCCCTTTAATGCCTAAATTTCCATTGAAAGAAAGTTCTAACTCAGCCAAGAAAACTGAAAGAGTTTGGAGACAGCACAGATGGGAAAACATTCCAAAAAAAATTAAGAGAAAGTTATCAGCTGCTCTCTCACTTCATCTTACAACAAGGAACTTTTCTAACATACAATTAAGGTGCCCTAGACAAGCACAGCTCTAAAGAATCAAAGTGTATTCTAAATGAGATTCAATTTTTTTAACCTTTCAATATAATTTAAAAAATAAGAAAAAAATAAATCACCGAKGAAATTCAGAGACATTATGACTGCATTCTTTTCCCACTGCAGCTCAATTATATAATCATAGAATCGGTAGGGTTGGAAGGGACCTYTGGAGATCATCTAGGCCAACCCTCAAATGAGTGGCCCACAYGGGGATTGAACCGTGACGTTGGCATTAGTAGCACCACGCTCTAACCAACTGTGCTATACCTAACCCCTAATCAAACAGTAGCTGGTGGTTCAGCAGCCAGACAGGTTTGGACATCTACCTGGACCCATATACGGCTTCACTAGCTTGGAGAGCATTTCTCCACAGTGCAGTGTCCCAAGCACAGTAAGACCAGAAATTAAACTTAAGTTTAAACCATGCTTTAAGTATTTAACATCTGTTCTCTTCCATAGAAATTTTCTTTTTCTATTGTTGTCAAGCAAAAAAAAATGTATTTTCTAAGACCAAACTAAATACAGAGAGAAAAAGGATGAGGGACAATCCTGCAACACAGGGCACCCTCTGGAAAACACTAAACTAATGACAACAGTCTAATTCTCCACAAAACTGGAAGTAATTAGGTCACGAGTTTATAAGTGGAAGCTATTCATCCCTACTAAAATTCCAAGCTAGCAACAGATAGTGCTTTTTCTGTTGAGTACTCACCTCAAAACAGGTAATGTCTTGTTCTCAAAATAAATAGAAGATAAGAAATCTGTTTAAACATTCACCATACTGTACATAGTATATTAAGCAACTCGTATAAGGAATACTGTGCTACATGTAATTTCCTTGGTTCCTACAGCTCTCTAGGAAAAAAAAGAAAAAAAAGAGTAAAAACAGAGAACTGAGTTATAAATAGAATTTTTTCTTCCTAAAATTATTACCAGAATTTCTTGGTAAACAGTTTGAGTTGAAAGTCACATTTGATCCCCTTGAAATCCACAGAATTTCTACTTCTAGCCAGACTTTAAAAAACACAAACAGAGGAGATGCTGCTTGAAATAATACTGCTCAGAGACATCTAACACTGTATTTTCTAATTATGCTCCATAACACTTTACTATTTACACAAAACAACAAACAATAAAAAATACTCTCAATTTTCATACAAGAAATTAAAAAACCCCAATTATACAAGCAGCATTATCAACACAAATGCTACTATTTGGAACAAGAAAAGCATTTTACAATCACAGGGGAAAAAAAGAGGAATAAAGAAACAAATATTTACACTAGCCCTATCTTTATTTCAAATGTATAATTGCATTACATTCACTAAAAAGATCTGTTTTATTACATGAGAAAGTCAAGCACTGAAAAACTAACCAAAACCAGATTAGTTTGGCTGAGTAATCATAATTTAACTACATAAAGCACATATATATTTTCACAGCTCTGTAATTACAAAATGATAAGTTATTTCTTCCTCCGGATCCTCAATCAAGTCAGTGAGCAGAATATAAGATGTTCAAAAACAAAACTGTCTATTAATTTTTCTCCCCATCATTTGGGGATGCCACCTAGTCTTTTTACTGGGTTCAGAATTACTCATTTTTTTCTCACGGCCTCAGACACCCTTCACCATCCTGCTRCTCAAGCATCAGTGCACGTAATCTTCTTTTCTGCCCTGTGAAACAAGAATATGCTACCTTTCCCATTTTACGGATCAGGACAGTGAATTAGCAGCAGAGCCAAGGACAGAACTTCAGAACGTGTCTCCAGCCCCTCAGCCAACAGTTCATTCCTGTATTTCATAGATGTGCTTAGTATTCCTGTTCCCATGGACCTCAGGGGACGTGATGAGAGTTCAGTTCTGCCATAAACAGGGACCTCAGCAGCCAAAAATGGACGAATTGCAATTTTAGTGGCCATCTGCCCTAAAATTGCCTTAACCAATCCTTTAAAGACTATAAAGAAGCAAGCCTTACACAGATAGTCTGCCATTTGTCATTCATTCGTGTAAATCCCAAGAACATCCTACYGGGCCTTGTAATTTCTGGCTTCATTCTCTACACACATGATGACCCATCACAGGTGAGATATGCAACCTGCAGACTACTGCCCCACCAACTGGCCCCACATCCTTGCTGAATTTCTTGAGCATCTTCTATTAGCCCTTTATTATAAGCAAACCTGCCCTTCACGCAGTTTCTCTTTCCCAGTGTTACCGTTTCCTTCCTCCTTCCCATTAATGCGCTGTGTACTGCTGACAGCAGTGTGGGACCAGACTTTGATAAGAATATTTTGTGCTCAGACATTATTTTGACAAGCTGCCAAAATTCTGCAGACAACAAAAGCTGCAAGAGAAAAAGAATATCTATTTTCAATCTTTTGTAACTGAGCTAAAAAAACACTATAGGATTTCAAGCAAAAAAAAGAAAAAGCACTTCTTTGGCTCTGTGGTTCTCTCTACTGAATTCTAAAGACTTGTGGTAAATAGTGAAGTTAATAGAGTGTTTAAAAAAAAAAAAGTAGAGAAAAATCTTTTATAGTGAAAACTGTTAGGCAACCTAACATAGAATAAAAGGACATCAACCTGACTCTTGATGCCTTTGAAAAATAATTAGAAGTGCAGTGCACACAGCAGCAGTAGCCAAGGCCAGATAATGTGCAAATCTCAAATCCACCTCAGTGAAATGTTACCTCCGCACCTCTGTAAAGTTGACCTCATTTCTTCCTTCTCCATCCCACACCCTTGTGGTCTACCAACTATGTGCAATTATAATAATGCTGCCCGAGGTTGTATCATTTCTTTGATAGGTTCTTTTTGCAAGGATGTKGCATGGAAACAAGAGGGAACCAAAGAAGAACTAAAACTTGCAGGAGCAGAAACACAGAACCTCGGTTTTTGTAGCTGCCAAGTGCATAGTCCCTGCTACGGAAAGCCATTGCAATTTTGATCTTAAATGTCAAACTATAAAGTAAGCTCTACAAAGAAGTCTTCAGTCATTCTTATGGAAAACATCCTACAATGCAGCTTCAAATATCTGTGAGAAAAAAAACAGTCAAAGTCCCCAAATGCTATGTAACCTGCAACACTGAAATCTCCTCACTCTGCTGCTCAAAATATTAATCACAGTCAAAAAGCAGCCTCTCTGCTTCAATATAAAGACAGCAAGGAGGTGGGTTTTCAGTGTTTTTAAAATCTACAAATTTGGATTATACAGGACTATGACTAATTATTTCAAAACTGTGTGAATAATTTAGTTTTCACTGATCTTGTCAAATCATCCTCTTAACATTTGTAAAACATCCACACAGAGGCATATTTCTTCAACACATTCATTATTTAAATGTATTCAACAAGTTTGGTTTCGTTCTTAATTGCAGGAGATGCATTGTTCTGTGCCAACACCAACACGCTGCAAAGTTATCCTGAAACATCCAGCACTGTACTGTAAATGACTCGACAGGGAAATTGCATCTGCATTCCTCTGCACATCTGGTCTTCYCCTGGTACTACAGCAAAATGCACATCCTTAGCCTAGAAACCCTTCCTTGAAATTTAGGCACTTTACCCTCAATATCTAATTAGTTACAAGAATGACGTTATTTTTCGAGGTCTAAGCAGTAGGCAATCTCTGATACAGTCATGTCTTGGTCCACTGGTGGCTTTGAAAACTGTGACCGAGTTCTCAATTATTACTAAGGAAGCGCAGAGCACAGAAGTGACACCTGGAATGCCGCTGCATCACGGACAYAGGGAACTGCTGTACAGCTGCCCCTCCACAATACGACCACCACCAGGCCGCGCGCTGGCGTGTGGACGTTTTATCCTTCGACTCAAGCACTAGAATTATCTAGTCAATAAATTATTCAGTCATTACAAAGTGTGGGCTCTTTCTTGAGGAGAATCCACCCAAGAAAAAAATGTGACCTAAGTTTAACAGTGCTTTCAGCACAGGCTTGGTGAACATACAGAAGAGTACAGCTGCATCCTCTTCTGGAAGGACACAATAAAATCTACTAAGGAGATGAAGTTGGAAAAAGTTATTCCACCCGCTGTCATCACTTCATTAGGTTTCTCCCTATTGTTGGAGGCTATCTGACTTTTTCCTCTAATGAGTTTCATTTTCTGAATCATTAAGCTCTTCCTCTGTAACTCAGAATCCTATTTGTGATTAAACTACAAGCTTGACTTTAAGCCACACAGTAAAAAATTCTCTGCAAGTGAAGCATCTTTTTTGTTACCCTTTTGTCACCCTTGCAAGTTGATGCAAGTAACAGACATCTACTGTGGGATTTATCTAAGCTAGTTCTCCTAGCCTACTTGTGTAGACAGCGGGGTGGAAAAAAAAGGGTTTATGTCACTTGATTCACTCGATCCTGAAATCTGAAGGCAGCTGAAACAGGTGAGACATATCAACCTAAAAGTGTCCATTTCTCTCTRTTGACTATAAAGTGGAAGTGACTGGCTCTGTATTAGAYRAGATGAGTACTACCTCTGGCTGTCATTTGTCCTTTGTCTTCTGTTCTAGATTATTTCCCTTTTGCCTTTTTTCTTGATACTGAAAAGCATAACTTATATACTTTTTTTTTCTGTTCTTCAATTCCATCCCTGTGTTCCAGCCCTGACATGTCTTACCCACTACTGGTGATTCAATCTTAATAGATTTCAGTTGGATTCTCGGCATGAAAATCACTGTATCTGTTTCTCTTTTCTTTTTTCTTTAAGAAAAAGGCTGGAGGAATAACAAACGCAAAAGCTGATTATAAACGTAACATCTGGATCTTGGTAGGTTCAATATAGGGTTTGGTTGCAGGTTAATTGAGGGATTTCCTTTGACGAAGGCCATATCGAAAGTCCGTCCTGACAAAGAAAACCCAAGAAGATGAACTGGTTTTGCAGAATACTGTCTGCGCACAAATTGCTACAAAGGCTTGATGATGTATCCAGCACAGGGATCAGAAACCCTGTGCCACACAAAAGTGGCTGAATAAATACCTAGGCTTTATCCATTATTATCAATTGTACTTCTTCCTTATTATTTTTCATCTTCCTGGGATTTTTGCATGTATACAGTAGTATATCAATATATTTATTCGTCTTTTGCTTCTAGCTTGCCTATCTAGTTTCTCCCTTTGGACAGGAATAAGGAATGTACTCCATAGTCTAAGTAGGGAGCATCAGATTCAAACCACTTATTTTTCACATTCCATTTCTTTAATGAGGTGCATTAAGATTAACACTTTAGCTGCAGAAATAGTATTTTTTTAATATGTATTTTAGCGGTCAAGTCTCAGTAGACTGTTAACAAAAACTACAACTTGCTATTTTACCTTCAATACTTGAAGTTTCAGAAGGAAGGAACTATATCAATTCACACATTTGACTGTAACTGTCAAAGGCATAGGAAAAAGAGGAGGAGATCATGGTCACACACACACACACACACATGCAATTAACAGGACTAAGTTAGACCTTTCTGAAGGAAGGAGTATTTTGCTGTTCTATATACTTCAATGCTTAAACCAAAGAAATGTCGATTATTTTAAAGAAAAATGTTAATTAGCATTTGTCTAGCATTTATAAAAATATTAATATCAATTTAATTCAAAAGAGATTAAAATCTCAGGTTAACTCGGTCAACTACAGGAAAATAAACGCACTGGTATCTTGTACTTTGTCTTCGCTTAGAAATATCACATGGGCTGAACAAATAAGCTGACAGATTGATCGTTTTGAGCACTACAATTTTAAACGTGCAATCTTAACAGTCGTATGTTTAACAGAGTTAAGAATGTCAAATATTCTTTCTCTACTGGAGACACTCAGCCCTTAATCTCATGCTCCTGCTCGCTTCAGGCAGGTTTATGAATTACACTAGCCTTCAAATATCCTCACAAGCTGGAATTATGGTTGCTTGTCATAAAGAGACGGTATCTGGACATTCGGCGTAGAGAAGCAAGGAAGATGCAGTGAGGAGATGCATAGAGAGAGGCATAATCCAGCTTGTTTGGCAAAAATTTTACCTAGCAGGATGTTTTAAAATGAAGTGTTTGTTTCTCAAAGTAAATCAGTGAAACATCAAAGCAGAGTTTTGAAAACAGTTTTTTCTTATCATTCAAAAATTTACATTTTTATGTCACTCAATATTTACAAGCAGCTTCTATATCCAAACATCAATGACATTTAAAAAGCAAAAACAAAAAACATGTATATTAAAGAGATCATACGCAAACTAATCATTGAGTGGAAATGAATTAAAAAATAAGCCTGTTTGAATAACCATTWTAGTAATTTAAACATGTACTTTTTCTTAGAAAAAAGTAAAATTAATATTATATAGATGACTTTCCTTCAGATGCTACCAGTTGGTAAGTTAAAGTATCTGTCTCCATATTTACACAAATGTAACAGGAAAGATTGACACAAGAACTGTATAGGAGATAACAGAGAAAAAGATCACTTTGTTCTACTCAAATACAAACTTTTCATAGTTTTCCAATTCAGTCTCAGTTGAAAATTTGCATATGAAGTAGAAGGRAGAGTTAGCGCTAACAGTTAAGTACCCCTAATTCTGTGCAATTCACTTTTTAATACATGAATAGACACAACAGAAGCCTAATTTTCAGAGATGTTATATATTTACAAATCTTATCAATTAAAACTGACATTGTCCCAGGGTTTCTAGGGAAAATGGAGGCTATAAAAAAATTACTTATTAGTGAAAAAGTTAACCCCAGCCTTCTCCAAGTAATCACTCTGCCTACTGCTTAGTAAGAAATAAGTGTACCTCCTATTAAGTCATCTCAACCGCAATGAATAAAGATAACTAGCAGTACAACCCTATATTTAAAAAAAATCTCTACGGAGACTGAGCAGAAAGGAGATAAACTTACTTTCACTTTTATTAAGATGTACTAACTACTACAGTGAGGAAGTTTTACATTAAACTTGATTATTTTTATTCAGCTGGTCTTCCTTTTATAGAACAGACAGAACATCACAGGAGATGCTAAAGTTCAGAGAAGGACRGCTACAGTGTATTTTTTTCTCTGTCTTCCACCAGGCTTTGGTATCTTTCCTTTGCCAAAGAAGTAGACATAAAAGACTGTTGCCTGAACTTTCAAGTTAAAATGCCTTCAAATCTATTTTATGTAGTATTAGCTACTCAGGAAAGTAATTTTTTTTTAATCACTGAAAGTTTTCAACTACATTTCAACAACATATTTCAGTTTAGGTCTATTTTTACTTCCATGTTCTCTGTGCYGCGCCTGATCCAGTAAGACAGCAAATTGCAAAACTAGTAATTTGAGAATACGTAATTTCAAAATTTGTGGTTATTAAAGGTACATCTACCTCTTTTTTAATAGCTAAAACAAACAAAGTCTTCATTGCAGTCTCAGCATATAAAAATTCTCTAGTATGTTAAACAGAGAATTATAGACCTCACGAGCTTTTCAGCAGAAATTTATGTCCCCCAAAACATGGGACATAGGCAAGTTGCAAAATCTAGATGAACTACCTCTGACTACTGCTAACTTCTTGTACACTACTTTATAGTTCCTAACGTAGCATATATAATATGGCAGTACAAAACACAAACAAAACCATACACAGACCAAGTTTTTAAAGCTTTTTTCTCTAAAAATTATTGTTGTAACACTTCAGTGGGTTATGAGCAAAACACAATTAAACTATCTGGTTAAAAAACACACCACACAGATTATCTTCTCACACCATCCAGATCACACTGCAAAGGAAATTTAAGTTTAAAAAAAAAAAAAAAAAAAAAAAAACTTCCCAGAGAAATAGATTCTAGAGAGCAGGCCAAGGTTTACGTATTTTTTAAATTAACACGTATATCCAGTTTTGGAAGGGACTGAGGGTGGAGGTAAAGGCATTGTAGACTTTAATGCTGTTCTTCATAGTTCTGCATTGTGCATGCTTAAAGTAAAATATTGCACAAACAACCTTGAAAAAAAAAACTACATTGAAGGCTTGCATTTTCTAAAATCATATGTTTTAAAATTAAGATGCCTAGTCAAGTAGCTATACAAAAAGTTAGCACCCTTTAATCAGTCTGATGATCTTAATTCTTTGACTCCTTGGCTGAAACTTGTCTAATTACTCATCAGCAGTTTGTTTAAGACAAGGCATTTGCTCTCAGATCCTTCTTTTTTTTTTTCTTTTTAATATGCCCTTACAGTGAATTGATGGCATCACAGTTAATATAGTAACACCTTGTGAAACCACTGTTTTGCTTACTGTTTCCCTGCTAGGCTCAAAGGAAAGTTAACCCCAAGTCTTCACGTTTCCTTAAGCAACYAGTTACAACAAAAGAATGGGCCAAATGGGTTATTACTGAGTAGTACCTAAGAAGAGGAGTTCATATATTAATTATATACACAAGCAAAACTAAGAAATTTTGGAGGAATAGTCCAGTTACACTGCTAATTACACAGTCCCAAGTGCACCCCCCCACACACACACACAAAACTGAACTAAATTAAATTAAAAGACGACAATGCTGGAAAGGGGTAATTAGAAAACCACCATGATCCCGAAGACACGGCCAGCTAGCACCTCTGGTGACTAACAGAGCATCGACAGAAAGCAGTCACCCCTCCCACCGATCACGCGGCTCTTTCGAAGCCGCAGCGAAGAGGTGGCCTTYAAAACGGACCTCAATGCCCGAACCATTTTCTCCTCTTTCAGATGAGCAAGGATGCCACTACAGTGTCTTCGGGAATGAAAAAAGATGAGCGAAGACCAAAATAAAAACAAACACAAACTGTGTATATCCCTCCTGCCAGGAAGATYTGCATAAAACCCTAAATATCCCAATGTATGTACAGTATATATATATATATATGTGCGTGCATGTGTGTGTGTATACCTACACACATATATATAYACATACAGTGTGAGTGTATGTATATGTGTATACATGAAAGTACATATGTATTTATACATATAAACAAATTCTCAAAATACAAACATACAGAAAGCATGCATATTTGTATATATATTTTTTTGTGCAAATATATGTGTACACACAAACATAAAACCTCACCCGCACCTCCTTCAAAATTCACATCCCAAGATGTGAATCCTAGGTTTAAGTTTGGCTGAGCAGAAGCAGATCTATAAAACCAAGTTTGGAGCATTACCGCAGTAGAGCACAACCATCACTCGTATTTCCAGTCACCTTTTTCACGCTGTTGCTCTTGTACTGACACACCTGGAAAGGAGAAGGGCTACTCAACTGTATTCCAGCCTCCAGAGTCCCAAAGGCACTAACTAATTCATAGGCCATCACTTAGAAATTTATGAAAATGAATATCTGAAACGCAATTAAAGAAAAGCCTCCTCCTCTTGCGAGTTGTCAGGATTATTCACTGGCCTCTCTACATTTCTCAAGGTTGTATCAYGTTACTTTATCCAACTATTAAATATAAAAACCTACCAGAACATACAAGAAAAGCAGCAAAACTAGAAGCGCTTAAAAAACAAGGGAAGTCAGCTTTAAATATCACTTGTGTCCTGAGAAAAATCAAGCTTTTAGATTCTGCACCTATGTCTACACACTCCCTGCCCCATCCGTTAAAGGCACCTGCTCCACGCAGACGTGGGCTTTTTAGCCCACCACTCRCCTGCTCACAACTGCACCCCTGCGTCCTTCACTAACAGATAGCAGGTGAAGCGTATGAGCAAAAGAAGAGTAAAAAAACAGGCAAACAGTTTAAAACCTGAAAACAACCGTAACTATTGAAGTAGWGTCATCACAACAACTAGCCAGAGCTCCCTGTCTTGAGCAATCAAGGACTTGATTTTCCAGATTTCTGCTTTTCGCTAGAGTCCATTTATCATAGTTTTTGCAAATTGGAAACACTYGCAATTCTATTGCAACTGATTCTGTTTCTTGTTTTTCTTGATCAGCACTGTCAGCTGTTTTCRTTCTCTGTCTCTGAATATTGCAAACCATAAAATATATCAACGCAATATGAATTCCAGGTACAGCTACCATATATATTTGTGGTCCCATGTCTACCTACATATAGATGTATATGTAACTACGTATGTATGCATGTGGTCTCCTTCTGCATGAATAAGCAAACAGCCCTTGGTATTCTGATCAGGACAGGCTTTAATTTTTAAAAAAATCCCATTAGAAATAGAATGTCCTAATTACTAAACATGTTCTGCTCTATGTGTAAGATATCTAATTTGTAGTTTTTTCTYGATTTATAAAATAAGTTTCAGAGTATGTTCTATGTGCCAGGTGCAGGCTGAAACTGAAGAGTACATCACTATCCTGTTGAAAATGGGTAAGAGTGGATATTTTCTTCAAAAATAGTCTTCTGGAGGAATCAGAAACATTTTTAAAAAAAGACAAAAATTGAYAAAAATTCTTTCTTTCCTCTTGCATCTCCTAAACTGTCTGCATTTATACAAACAGAACTGCACTCAGCAGTGAAGACTAATTATACTATATAGATTTTGAAAATAAGGAAGTATATTTATTAAACTGTGTGTTAAATTAACAACAGAATTCAAGAAGTTGGAAGCTACTTAATTCCCTAGCTACTGTATTATTTTGATGGAATTTTAACCTCATCAAAGCTCAAGCGATAGAACTGGATGGCAGTTAATCCAAGCCTTTGTACAGATTTCAGCACTTGGAATAAATGAAGCAGAAAGATTGGACTTTATTCCCCTTCCCACACAATTCATCTTCTACAAATAATTGTTTTTAACTTCCTGGTGCACCGCGTTGCTGTCAGAACTTGGCTCAGCTATAATAACTGACCTTGTTAGGTCAGCTCATGCCATTCCCTCTKGCTCATTCTTACTAGTCTTCTTTACTTTTAACAAAACTTCCCTACTCTTACTCTTTTTTCACAATCTAATTTCGAAAGAGATTACTTCCTCTCCACGTGACCATTTTTAATTAGACTCAATGATCCAAAAATATATATAATGAAATTAAAGAATTTGCTCTGATGGTGCAGTTGTACAGCTATCAGGGAACCTCCAATTTGTTTCCCATTTATCAGAGCTGCAATCACTTAATTGGAGAAGTGCTGTTTGAGAAGCCCATTGGGCTGGGACTGCACAAAAATGATAGTCACCCAGAGAGCCAAGGCAGCCCCTGGCATCCCTAAGCCAATGCCCCCGTTACCTTCACAGCAGGCCACTCTCTCTCGTTTCTGCTTCACAATTTTCTGCAGATTATTTCTGAGCCAGATCAAGTTCACCATGGGGGCTGCACAAACCTCCCTTTCCCTTTCCCGATTTCCGTTCTGGTTTTAGAACCGATAGATTGACGTAGCTCTCCTCCTCTATTTTAAAGGCTCTGTTTATCCCTAGTCTAACATGATTTTTTTTTTAATTAATCTCCAGCATACTCAACGGAAGTTTTCCACATGCTCTATTTGGATGAGCACGTATTAGTTAGTGGTTCCTATTTTTAGCTGTTTTGCCTTACTTTACAGTTTATTTCCTTAAATAGCAATCTGGGTATCTACATAGAGCTACACAGATGAAAAATAAAACATATTCTCTGTTTCGTGTACATAAGSTCATGGAATTTTAAGTTTATAAACAGAAATATCTAAATTTGAGAAGTACTGAAATACAGTGTCATAATGTTAAATTAGGTGGTTTTATTCGATAACAACTTGACATTGTGTAGATTCTTCCATATGCAAATAACACACTTGATTTTATACACCGTTTGCTGAAAAAGATGGAGCTGCAGTAGCTGCTATAAAGTAAGGCTATCACTAACTTCTACCATATTATTCTGAATCCCCTTTAAAGCAGAGACACCCAAACTTAAGTGGACAGGCTCTCCCTCTGGAGGTCTTCAGACACATCTTCCTTGCTCTATAGATAAGGTAGGAAATTTCATTTAGCGGCACAGCAGGTCGCCTCAGGCGTGCAAACATGGCCCAAAATACTCATCCTCTCCCTCCCATTTCCAGACACTGCTCTGTGTTTCACTGCCCTCTCACTTACGCTGATGCTCTGTAACCTGGAGCAATGAAATCATCCAGGTTAAAAATCTTTCGTTTGTTGTTTTTAAAAGGAGTTATCTTCAGCCCAGAYCACTTCAAAGACCTCATGCACAGAGCAAACCATAAAAGTACATAGAGTAACTAAGAGGAGCAACTGGCAATGCAAGAAAAGGGAGCCACAGCAGGAGGACCATGATGGGAAGCAGAAACTTCTTCATAGGTTTCACTATCGAACATGATGCAAACAGTGAACRGTCTTCAATATGATTTCACGACCCTGGCAGTTTGGATGCAAAGTCCTGCAATGAAGATGCCAAAGCAAAATAGCTTTCCAAACCTCACGTAAGAGTCAGAGGAAAGCACCGTACGTAATGACTGTATAAAGCTCCGTCTACTCAAGGGAAGATGCAAGCGTTGCGATTGAAGGATCTGGCTCAGCGAGATGAGGGGAGAGGAGAGCAGCTGATGATTCCAAAGGTGCTGGCAAGGCACGTAACCAGATTAGTGAACGACGGCAGAGCGACTTCTTTCATAGGGCAGACACATCAMACACAGCACAAGGAGGGAGAAAAAAAAAGGATTCTCTCTTTGCTAGCTTTGATATGGGTTTGAATTAACAAAAATCTCCCACCCCAAACAATACAGAGCATTTAACTCTGCATTTTCATGACTTCAGGTTTTCACCATCTTTTCCTTATCTACATTTTCAGTGTACATCTCAGCAAGGCTATCTGCCATAACCACCAAAGCACCCTAGTGATAGTCCCTCCATTTAATGTTGATTAAGGAATCTACACTAAATGTAATTTTTAAGGAATGGGTCAACTCATCCTTGAAAAATTCCTCCTCTTGTGAGGTACTTCTGTGCTGCCAGTAACTTCTGAAATATATTCACCAACTCCAAATGGGCTTCCCAATCCTTTTTACAGTACTGGAGTGATAAATCTACTAAGTCAAGATTGAGATTAGATTTTTTACTTCATTGATTTAATTTTATTTTTAGACTTTGAAAGTTTTTTTCATTTAATGAAATGAACATTTTATAGAATGTAGTTTTGATAGTGGTGATATCCAGAGCACACTTCTGCTTCATAGCACAGTGGATAGCACAATACAGATTATAACAGAAACATCAATAAATCAAACATATGAAATAGTTTGATACTATACAATGCTAGAAGTTGMCATTTAATACAATCGTATTTTAAAAAACAATCTAACAGCAGGGAACAGATGTGTATTCAACAGGCAACTGTTTTCCTGCTTCTTGGTGCTTCGAAAATAAAGCATTTTAAAAGATGAATTGATCTACTAGCATATATCAATAAGTACTTAGCAATACAATATAATACTCTCTTTGATAGGTTCTAAATACCTGTTCCTGTAATGTCATGTACATAGGCTTTTAAACAAAATAAGATTCCAAAGTACGTGCCTTCRGAGCAAAAAGCTTCAAGAGGAAGCTGATCAGCTACCTGTTGCCAAAACATATTTTTAAAAACTGGCATTGTAATTAAGAAAATTAGTATGAARGCAGTCACAAACTGCTGAACATTTCCATTGTAATAACTCATTATGCAATGTTTTACTGTGAGCATTCACAACTAATTACTTTCATTTCTACAGTAACAGGGATCAAAATAAAACTAGGATAGTATTGTACTTCCATCAACAACACGAAATCATAAACTTGATTCCCGAAAAGCAATATTCTGATCTTTTCTATTGTCAGCGAATGCTAAAAGTCTGAGAAGAAAACACTATGAGCAAAAGAGAAAGACAGCTTCAAGTAAGTGAAATTAATGTAGCCTAAATTAAAGATAATTTTAAAAGGCAGATGCTACATGAAAGTACCAAGAATCCACAATACACCACTAAAATAAACCAGTTATAGATAACAGATTCTATTACAAAGAAATAGAGTGAGATTAATCAAAGAAACAGAGAGAGTGAGATTAATTAAAAATTATAATAATGAAAATGAAAGAAAAAGCATAAACAGATGCAGAACCTGAAAGGAGGAAAAAAAAAAAAAAGAGACCAACTATTTTCTTCAATATATTGGTGATCATAAAAGAAATCTGTTTTAGAAGAAACAGTGCTCAGTGCACAAATGAGTTTACTGAACGCAAATATTTACAGCAGCTGAAATTAGCCCAGGTAAAATATATCACTCTTAGACATGCTTGTCTTTACCTATAAACCTGTTTTTACAGCTAAACCCTTGCAGTTCACAGCAATAAGGAACATCTTCCTACAATACTTACTGCTTCAGTGATTCTGTAGACCCGTCGGCTCTATCCTAATTCCGTTTTGCAGGAGTTTCCTCACAAATATGCTAAGTAAAAGGTCTCAAATACGTAGCGTGGCTATTCTGTCGCTCAAGGTTTTTATACGCCACTACCCTCAGTTATATTTATTACTCCCAACATAATCTAATATAGAAAGAATTCATCTGATTGGCTAAACTGTACAGCTGGACTGTTAGTGAAGTATTTCTATATAAAGCAATAATTTTGAGCTTCCAGTTTTGGATGTTTCGTGAGCACAAATCTCTGAAGGAAGAAAGGAAAAATCGCCATATCCGAGTAAATAACAACTTCCAGCCAAAGCGTTTTTAAGCTATTTAATCTGTTTTGGAATCATCTGCGCTTCTTAACAGCATCAGTTAATTCCAAACCGAAGAGAAACGCGAGTCCGAAGCAGGGCAGAGCTCTAGCAAGCAGAGCAGCCCATCCTGCCGCTCCTCCTGCCCGGCTCTCGCTGCCCACCCGGAGACGGGCAGCGAGGAGATGGGGGCTCGGAAGGGCGAAAGGGGAAGCGCTCCTGCGCGCCCTCCCACGCGCCTTCCCTCCGAAGCCTCCTCGCGGCGGGCSGCGCCTCTCCCGCGGGCGATTTCAGCACTGAAATACGAAGAACACAACCGATACGGGTGGGAACCCGGGACACAGAGCACAGAGGGAGACCAAAGAGAATAAAGCGGCCACCGGAGGAGACTTCAGCGTGAATGAAGGAAAAGGGAGAAAAAGCGTGAAGGAAACGTGAAGTGGAAACTTTTACCAAGCCCTCTGCCTTCCAGGGTCGCCTCAACCAGTTGACAACTGGCACCTTGRCTTGTCTAGACAGTCTAAAAACTTCTATTAACATCTTTCAACTAAAGCGCATTTTTAAAAAAATAATAATTTCTCCCAGTCTAAAATCGCACTTGATTAAAGCAGATTTCTAATAAAGAAAAACCTGTTTATTTATATTCCAGCATCAAAGAACCGTACTCGCCTTTGTTTTCATTAAATGACCCTGATCTATACATACTATCTATTTACTTATCTACAACAGAAGCAAAACAACCTAGGCATTCATCACAACAACATGCATTTCCCGTTTCACAAGCATCCTTTTGAAACGCTATTCTGCTAGTGTATGCACTACCGTAAAAGTTAGCTGTGATCTAAAGTCTCGTGTAAACTCACTCCACCAGTATGCTTAGTGAATTAAAATAGTTATATTTCCCATGTTATTTTGATTCGCTTTCAATAAAAATGTTACCAAAAATCAATCACAACACGCTCAATACTTCRTACTTCTACATTACAATCTTAAACAGGTAGAACTGCTCTATCGAAAACAGCTTTTCATGTAGCAGAAAAGGGCAGGGGAAAGCTGAGATCTGCGCAGCCCAGATCTGCCTCAAATAGTGAGTGAATACAGCTTTTCAMCATATGCTAGGTATTACCTGGTAACTGCCTCCCCACCACAAGAACCAACACAACTGCCTTGTTGGGAACACAGCAGGTCACCTCAAACTATCTGGACAAGTTATGCATGTCTACAGCAGAGGAGAGTGCACCTCAGAACTGCTATTGCACACACCAGAACTGAATTCCTGGGAAGAGGTGGGAGAAGGGAAGCAGTAATATGCTGCAGGAACCTCCTGCATCAACAGCACGGCTGCTCCACCAGGCTCTGCCGTAGGAAAYGTATCTGCAGGTGACAATCGTGGCTAAAGTAGCTTGGAGTAGATGACTAATTTTTGTATCGGTGAAAAGAAGTGAAATGAATCCCACCTTAACCACTCCTTTCAGAGCTTATAAAAAAGATTATATTTGCAGCACGAAGGCTAAATTTCCCTCCATTACCCCCTGATAGCAGGTTTATTGCACARTTTTTCTGTGGAACAATTTGGTTGAGCAAAGGAGGTTTTCTTAATCAATTTTTCATATAGCTTTCCAGATATAATCTATTTTTACCTCAAAAAGCACCATGGTCTTATTTTCAGGCTGACAGTTAAAAACATTTTAGATGACAGATACTGTCTATATTTACTTGTATCATAAAGCAGTTGGTTTTCTGAAGGCAAAGCATGACAAGCAGATTGTGAATCCTCTAACGAAACAGATACTGGACCTATCTGGATAATCTGTACTTATGAACACATACTTTTTCAAAGTAACTACTCAATGATTTACTTGAGAAATATTATATGGACATGAAATCTGGATGATCAGAACCTAAGTGGTAATAAGATCTAGCTAGAAAATTATACCAGYATCTAAAAACAAAAAAATCCCTCATCTTAAAAAGAAAAAAAAAAAGTTTAGACTATCTTTCCATGTTGTCTGTAAAAAACAGATGACTATCAGTCCATTACTACCAGACACTTGTCCAGATGGGTCTGCAATACCTCAGCTCTGAAGTTTATTAGTTCATGACTTTATTAGAGAAGCCTAGGAGTAACCATGTAAATGGAACGTAGTTCATTAGCAGTTATGAACAGAATACACACTAATTCAGTGTTGCAACATGCAAAGTGAATGGAATTAGGGAAAGTAATTTCAGATAATTAAATTTAAAATACTCTATATTCTATTAAGTTGCTTCCAGACTTCATCAGACAAAAGACAGACAGACAGAATCAGCTATAGAGCTAATTATCCTTCTTTTAGATCTTTCTAGTGAAATAGGCTGTTCTATTGATAAATTGATTCACTGAATATTGAGGTTTAAAACGAACACAAACTGCACTGAATCACAAATTGTGGTTACATACAATTTTTCTGAGAAAACTTATGATACTGGCACCAATAAAACAGTTGGACACAATAGCTACAAAGCATAAAAAAGTAAACACGGTGTGATTATTAAAAATACGCATCTTATTTCAGGATCATACATCGGTTTCTAGTTCCATCCAGTCTCTGCAACCCATTGACATGTTCACTGGAAAAAAATGTTCYAAGCTGCCAAGGTATATTGTTTATTGGCATAGGGACTAAGCTCTCAAACGAGCGGTTACATCAGGTATGCGTTCAGCATAAACCAAAGATCACTCACAATGAAATGATGTAATGAATTTAAAACTAAACTAAACTTGAAAGAAAGAAAGAAAGAAAGAAAGAAAGAAAGAAAGAAAGAAACTAGAAAAAAACATCAGGACAGGAACATAGGGCTTCCAAGGGCACTAACTCAGGGCACAGAAATAAATATAAGTTGTGGGGTACGCTGCTGTTCCTGGAATCATCGCTTTTTGCCGCTGTCCGAGGTCGTCTGACACATGCCATCAACAGGTGGTGGAAGGCCAGGGCAGATGCCAGCTGAGCCCTGCTGACTCACTGTGACAGGTGCTTCCCATCAATTCACCCAGGGTGGAGGCAAGAGAAGGTGACCTCCTCCAACCAGGCCACCCATATCCAAGAAACAAAAGTGAAACCCTAGGTGCCCCGGGGACACACTGACAACACGCTCTATCCAAAGGTCATTCTCTTGGGTTGCCTTCTTGGAAATAGCACTATTATTCTTCATGAACATATCTGTCTGTCCTTTTCTTCTAGTTAAACACGTGCGTGCCAGGCAGCAATAAAACTCAGAAAGGTGCCTGCAGATGCATGATAGGATTTCAGACATTTCACAAAGCCCTGCAATAAAGAACTACTTCAGAAAGTGAAAAATAAGCTTTCTAAAAGGATATCAAGTTCTTATCCTAGTACAATAAAACACTTACTTAATTCTACCACCTTTATTTGGAAAAATCAAAGTTCTCTTAGATGCAATTATGCTCATGAAATAGAAGCATTTTTTTAATTAGTTGCTAAGGCTTTCCTCGTTTCTTGCAAGGATAAAAGGACTCTGTTCTCTTACCCTGAACTAACTTCCAAGATTTTGCATAGTTAGAAATCTTTGCCTGCATTTTGCTCAGAATAAGCACTTCCACATACTTCATTCACTAAACTTCACAGAAGCTGTTCCCGAACAATGATTAAAGCCTCAGGATTTGAATCATGGAGGCCAGATCTACTGAAGTCTTTCAGTGTGGGCCTGGGAGCTCAAAACAAAACAGAAACCGTCCTGACACGCTTTCATACCCTTCCCAGCAAGAGCGCTTTTCATCTCTGTTCGGGTGGAGCACATCAGGAGCTGCAGCAATGAAGCAGCAAGGACTTGCACTTGTCCTAAAGCCAAACTGGAGGGTTACAAGAGCTCTCCGTGCCAAAACCCATGTACATTTGGCTACTTCTCCCCCTCTCAAGGGCTTCCAGCCCGCCTCGAGCTCCTGCCGCAAATCAAAAGAGGCTTGTCTGTGCATTAACAGGAAAACAGACAATTTTCCCACGTAATGACCATGTAATAGCTTCTCCAGGTACACTGTTCCCTCTTCTGGAAAGTGGATGGATCTGGCAGGGCATCCAACCAGTCCTTAGAAATGCTTGAGTTTGTTATAGCTGCTTTCTTTTGCCTAGAGATGGAGAAGCTTTTGACCTCAGCCAAGAGAGTATGGTAACAAGCTGGAGTTTGGTGGTGTGACAGAACCCTTAGGCAGCCATCCTCCATCCTCCCCCTCCTGCGCAGGGCACAGCAAAAGACATCAGACCATTCCAAACCCTAGAATTAATGCTTTAGCGTAACATATAATTAGTAAACTACAATATCATCCCATAAGGAGGGAAAATGCAAAAAGGCCAAGTGAAACAGTAAAAAATTTCAGACACAAATCTCTGTCCAACTATCTATGGCCTTAGAGACCAAGTCCTTTCTTTGAACTCTTCTTTTCAGACCAGAAATTAGTGCTTTCCTCAGCTGAGCATATTCCCCTGAAGCCCCTCTATGCTTAGGAAAGTCTCTCYCTCTCTCCTTCCATCACTTCTGTGACTTCCCTGTTATTCTCTTTATTCTCTCAAAAATCCCCAAAAGCTAAAGGCACAAACTACCCTCCTTCCCTTCTCCTTACCAGAGAGCAAAAAATGGTATGATGCCTTTCAACCTGCTGCCCACCCTCACAGTATTCTTAATAAAAATACACATGTGCACAGGTAACTTTGAACAAACTAATTTAAAGACTTCTACCATCTGTCATGGTTGGTGTTTCTTGCTGTCTGGAAAGCCAGTATGAGGCATAGCTGGCTCTTCTTGGTGGTCCAGGAAAGAAGCTACTCATAAAAACAGAGTAGAAATCACATAGAAGACATCTTAGCATGGATGTAAAGTTTGCCAAGAAAGTAAGCTTAGGACCTTCATTTTCACAGCAATTAAAATCTCGGCTCCTAAGAAATCTCTGCTTTTTGGCAGCCTATATATTAGCAGGGTGTATATACGGGCTTCRTCCTCATATTCAGATTTCTGCTCAAGAGAAAAGAAAGCTACCCCAGTCCTTCGTTTTACTTTCCAACTTCTCTTCAGTTCAGGGTAAGAGACTGCTTTAAACACCATCCGATTTTCGAGAGCATTCAACACAACTCCCATTCAGGCATGTAAATAAGTCACTTTGGAGCTGCCAGATGCTGAATGCTCTTGAAAAGCTGCTCATTGCCAACTACTGCTGTACCACTTCATGTACCATTTGCTATGCTTAAAGATAACATTTACAGAGAGATGGTGCACTACTCAAAAGAAACTTAGACTTTTATGCACGGGTGGAAACTCGTACATAAGTGCATTTCTTAATGATATATTGTTTCTTACATCTCTGAACTTAGTGTTTAAATTATATACTTCATGCAGGTGTCAACACTGAAAATAAAATGAACTTCCCTAATGCTGCTCTTGTTTTTCTAACACTCACACAATTTGTACTAAGTTGCAGCAGGTGAGCGTGAAACAGAGACTCATTCAGAGTCTCAACAGAGACAGATGGATACACGTATTTTAGTTTTGCTCTTTCAATACTTTTTTGATATTAAAACACTTGAGAGGGGCCGTTATTTAACGACTGAAGGGAATCCAGCAGATTAAACTTGTGCAGCCTTTTCTCCCATGCATTTCATTAGGAAGGTAAGAATTCATATTCTTGTAAGAATTAGAGAGGCATGGACATTCCCAGTTGTTGTCATGGATACAGCTGCCGAGAAAAATGTCATTGTACCCCTGCAGATAAATGCATGTGCCAATTGCTTTGAATACGCGGTGGTAAAACCACCACAGATGTTAAAACAGTCTCACATGGAGATCAGCTTCCTCGCAAAATATGCACTAAATACACACACAAAAAAAGTTATTTTTAAAGTAAAGGTTATGGCATGATGGAAGAAAAGGCTAGGCAGTTTAAAAAAAAAATGCTGGCACTTTCATAGTTCATGATGTCATGGAGGAAAAAATATTATGGAACAATAGTATGAGTAAAGGATCAAGTGTCAGCCCAACTTTGAGTTATCTGGATTTTGTCAGCGTGCGCTGTAACAGTATTGTTAACTACAATAACTATATTTCTTAGGTCAATGGACGATTAAAAACAAACAGACAAAGAAAGCAACAAACACACATTAGAAAATTTTAAACTAGGGAGGCTCTGATCCCGATTAGACCATCTCATAGCGCAAGCWTTTTTATTTGGACTAGAGCACTTTGAAGCACTTGCCGCTTCAGCTTCACGTAACTATTTACAGGGAAGACAGATCACAGGATACGAAGAGGCTGAAAACACCAGGCAGTTCTCCCTGGTACCGTTATCCATACCCACTCATCTAGGTCYTTGAATGAAGTAAGGCATTATTAAGACATTCCCTAAAGTTTTGCTGCACACTGGTTACCACATTAGCACTAGCAACGTTGCATTGCACTGTTCAGGTAGAAAAAGCAAAGAAGGTCCCAGTGGAGAGCAGGCAAGGTCTGGGATGCTCCTTTCCTCGTCAAGCAGAAGCACGCAACTCCTTCTCCATCCTCACATAACGCTTCAGATATCTTACCGCTAATAAGTATAAACAGAGCAAGAGGTAGGTTGTGAGCAAGTTTAACAGCGAAAAAAAAAAAAAAAAAAAAAAAAAAAAAAAAAAAAAAAAAAAAAAAAAAAAAAAAAAAGGATGGCTCCTGCATGCAGGAAGAGGCCGTAGACAGCATGGAAGGAACCTAATTCACCCCTGTACAAAGACTAGGGAAACAAGGAAATAGGATTGAGTACCCTGTTGTAAATCTCTCTCCTCCTAAGTATTTTGGGACAGGCTTCCACAACACAATGCAGTGTTTTGCAGAGATACGTGAGCTATCGCTAGATGAAGTGCCGGAGAACTGGAAGCAAGATAACCGTTTTTGGATGATGTAACGCCCCAGCTAATTAGCTCCGCTGGGAACAGAGCGCCGTGCTTAGCGCTGCTGCGTTGAAGCCAGAGTGCAAGTTCATTTCGGGCTACCAAGGGCACCTCTGCGCAGCAGTGCTGTGTTCCAGACAGACGTAGCCACCACATAGCAGCTGAACATGTAAAAGATGATTAAAAAAAATAATTAAGAGGAATAATTTTACTGGAAGAGCAGTTTCAAAATACATGCTTTAAAAAAAGCAGAGAAAATGCAATCACATCCCAAAATTGGGATTGCTTTACCGAAGTTGGAAGGGAATTCCTACATTTGACGCGCAAACAGGCAGCGCATGGACCCCGTGTTAGCAGATTCCTACGCTGCTGCTTTCACAATAGGTAATTATGTTCGTCCTAGCCAAGAATATAGCTGTTGACCAGGGCTCTGCCATATCAGGAATAATCTCTATGGCCTAACACCCTGCCCTAGCATCCACCGAAAACAGACGTCTTTGAACCTAGCCAGTTGTTTTAGAAAAGCAAAACCGCAAGAACAGAAAATAACAAAGCAGCTCATTCAAGACAGCTGTCCCCGCTTCTCACCGCAGTCATCTACAGACATCACAGACATTTGACGTAATGGCTAGGTGGTACATAATCCAGCTAAAGAAAAAATTAAAAGGCATTTTAAACAAGTGTCCAATAGATTCCATAGGGTTTGTCTTAGCTTAGGAGTCGTAACTTTCTCCTCAGGAATTAAAACGTTTTCTGAAGAATCCCCACTTCCATCTGGGGCAATACAATAATCTACTCTTTCTAGTTTGGCAAATACAGTTCAAAAAATAAGCTTGATCCAAGTTAAAGAAGTGTCGTAAGTATAGTCATCAGATACGCAAACTATTACAGCATAAGAATATGCATTTCAGAACATATATGCCTTGCAAAATGAAAAATTTGTAATAGTTATAGAAAAGCTTTCAGTGCCTGCATCAGCATCTAAGTCCTTTGATCCCACTAGCCTACAACAACTTCTACACTTGTCTAGCAGACAAACAGGGAATTAACTGCTTTTAAATTAAAATAAATTCTTACCATCCTCAGAAGACACAGAAGGCTTAGAACATCACTGAAAGACCAAATAGTTCAGCTGGATTTCTAAAAAGACAGGCAATCATGTTTTACTATTCAGGCTCTGACAACAGCAATTAAAAATATAAACTTAATTGAAACAACATCTCATGAAGTCATGGGTAGGGACCCACCTGAGGCGAAGTAAGGAAAACAGAAACCGGAGTACCTCACAAGCAACAGATTATAAAAAATAATGAGGGCTTTCATAGGCTGAATACTGGGCTCCAGATAACATTTTTCTTTTCAGCATCACCCATAGAATTAAAGCATGCCCCATAAGCATCAACAAGTCACACAGACTAACTCCTGGAAGAAAAGCTGTTACAAAGCCATTACAGCAGGGAATATCTGATATGGTGCCACGGATGTAGCACCTAGAGGTCATCTTACGAACCAGTCTGCCCTACAGTAATTTTAGTCACTGAGGAGCAGCAGCAATCACATCGCAGAGGCACCCACATCTTGGTTATTGTTTGCTATATACGTCCTCAGGATGACTTGCTCACTGTGAACACAGAGGTTAGGTGTGCATGAGGAACAGTGTGTAAAGCACTAAAGCATGCATATCCTCACTCCTACTCCAATGATAATCCTTATTTCATGCTRCTGCTTCAACAACTCTATGCCTGGTCTTCTATCCAGAGCAGAAGCTTATACAGGAGTGGATTAAGYACCATATCCTTCCCTGCTGATAGACACACACTGCCCCTCCGCGGAGCTTTCACTGAAGTTTCTGAGGGCCATGATGATGCATGGAGCTACTGCTTCACCCCAAGAAGCTACAAAAAACAAAAAATCTATTTGTTGGAAAAAAAAATCTTTGTGATGTCAAAGACACAGTCAAGTTAAGCTCCTACTGTCATTTGTGGTCCCAGCAATCCAAGACATTTGCCCCCAAAGCTAGTTATTTTGCTGTTTGCAAACAACCCTCTACCTGTGCTTTGACACAGCTTTGGAAGGAAGCTGTCCCACATGTTACACCATAACACATTTAAGCTGCACTAGCCAAAGGGGCTGGCTGYTTATCCACCTCCGTTGCCCAAATCCCAGGCTGCTGACATTTCCATCTGTACTTTTCTCTGTGCAACTTGTGGAAATAACAAAGAAGATAAAAAGCTCCCACCAATACTCAGGCAGCTGGGTGCCTACCTGCAATAAAACTAGCACAAGTTGCCGAGAGACTATAATGATGAGCAGCGTTTAGTCTCGAATACTCTCAAATGGGCTTTCACTATATATTCATTCCAAGCCAAAAAAAAAAAAATCAAAACAAAAAACCCCCAACACTACACTCTTGTTTCAGTTTAGAATTAGTTTGYATAGCCAATATATAAAAGGAGATTGTTGTAATAGACATGCTATGAAGTTCTCAAATGGAACAATATAAACAGAGCTTCTATAATAGGCACCACTCTGAATTTCGTCAGGGAACTGCCTGAACTTCAGGCTTCACGCTTGGCGCTGCTTTTCCCAAACACTAAACCCAAAAGAAACCATCTGTAAAGGTGAGAATAACCAAGCTATAAACAATGCACTAAAATAAATAAATTAATCAATTAGTCAAATAAATCAGAGAGTAAGAAATTCTCAGATAGCACGGAAAGAAATTCCCATTGTAAGTGCCATTCCCTAGGGTAAAAATTAAGTGCAAATTCAGTCAGAGTTAGGAGGCTCTAAAGGAAAGAAAAAGTCAGCCTATTATACCACTTAACAAGATACCACTAGCGATTTTCAACCTTTCTAACGAAAAAGAAAAGGRTAATTTTGCAATTAAAACAAAAGTCACCATTACATGTAATGTGTCAGAACATTTTTATTTATTTATATCCATCAGATGAATAATAATTTTATATACCGTGTAGCTATCTAGGGAACAAAAGTTCTATTACAAATGTTTCTAAGACAGCAGTACTATAGCCCTGCACATATTCTTAGACTTTAATCATTGATTAAATAAAAACAAGGAAAATTCAAAACCATCAACATATATTCTTTCTGGAGATGTATTATTTTTGTCTTATAGCTAAGTATAAATTTCTCTTTGCATCAGTTACATCACATACCCTTCCAATGAAAGAAGCACACAGAAATGTTTTTCTGCACACCACAAAATTCTGCACTCATCAAAAATCAGAAGTCTCTCCACTTTGGGGAGAAAATATGGAAGTGGTATCTCTCCATTATATTCGGTGGTAAAACAGATTAGTGATATTAGCAACAACTCACGACCCACCAAGTTTATGTGGTTCAGAGACAAGTAAAAGCGGAAATCATATCTTTCAACTTAACTACGTAGTTTGAAATGTTTTATAAATGCTTTGTTTGTCATGGAAATTATTATAAGAGGGAAAATATAACAAGAATAGTCTAGAAATGAAGAGCCAAGAAGTCTAAATTTTGTCAAGTCCTTCTACCAAACATCTCCTCGCCGCGTTTAGATGGGTCTTGCTCTGTACCACTCTCACCACCTCTGCATCGCCCTTCAGCACCTATGAGAGGTGCAGGATCACCTCCACTGCCTAGACCCAACGATTTAGGAGGGTCTGTGAATATGGTGCAACACTATTCAGTCACCCTCAACAGCAGTTTTCTGCATCCTACTCAAAAACYCTGGTCATTAAAAGTAATACAAATTGACACCAAAATGAAAACAAGGAAATAATTTAAGTTCTTGCAATTTTCTTTTGGGATAAGGGAAGTTAGTTCCTAGTTCCCTTAAGTGTCTCTTAAAATTCCAGCTTTCAAATTTGAGCTRCAGCAGAATACAGCATTAAAAAAATAAATAAGTCAGCCAGTGCTACAGCTGGGARACTATTCTAAAACACCAACTGGTCTGGGATAAGGAGCTTTAGAGGGAAGGGGGAGATTTCAGACATAGAAGAGACATAGATAGGACATAACATGTTTCCATACCACAGATCGGCAATCACACAGCTTTATCTGTGATACAAACATAACGTTATTTGCAATAATGCCTTGTAATTAGGCATACCTTCTAAGACCTTTCTTTAAGCTGTGCCACTAAAAAGAAGGTGGGTGTTTTCTTTTTTTTTCTGAAGACATAACCCAACCTTTAAAACTCTTAAAACTGATAGACCCTCCTTAACAGATGCAGGTTATCCATTTCCCTTGTGTAAAAAAGAGAGAGAATAATTCATTCAAAATAAATTAGAAACCACAGTCTAGCAAAGTGCAAGTCGTTCGCAAAGGCAAGGCTCTGAGCGACCTAAAGTCGCTTTTTGAAATTTTGCCTGCTTTGAGCATGGGAGGTCCCATGACCTCCAGCGGTCCCTTCCAACCCAAACTATTATGATGATTCTGTAACAATTCCTGTAATTTTTTTTCTACAAAAAGCCCCTCTTTACACCCTCCCACACCTACACACAGTAATTTAAACTGCAGAGTAGCTATAAATAACCCCAGAGTATATTTCAAAGAAAAGGTATAATCATCCTTAGCATAAATTTCTGAATTTTATTTTTTTTAATTTACATAGAAAAATGTAAGATTTCCCAGTCATTTCTAACTCCTCACTCTGATCCTGCATCCCATGGCACAGGYTTATCACAGGCTCAAAGCATAATTTGAAATTGGAGCCCTTTGCAGAACTGCTGGCAGCACATCCCCTGACAAGGCTGACAAGGGCCGAGAAAGGAGGAGAACCTATGATATTACTCTCATCTCCTCCATCCCACAGCTCCCTTCTCAATGGCAGGAAGAAGCAGCAGAACACAGTTTTGCAAGGCAGTATGAGGCACATACACTGAACTTGACCTCAGAGGAGTGTCAGGTTATTTTTTTCATGTATTTTATACAATTAGCAAGCGAGACAAGGGAAGAAGTTTGTAATCTAGTAGAGAAGATACAAACACAGACCCCATGTTGTTTAAGTGGTTCTGAATTCGTGCAGCTTACATTGCCAGTGCATCGGAGAAGGTTGGAGACCACTGGCCTAAGCAGTGAAGTGTGAGAGGTACAAATCTGATCTTGCCTGTACATAGTTTTGAGGCACATTCTCCATTATTAATGCAACAGGCTACAAAAAATTAACCAGTGGATGCACTTCAGGGAAAAATCCTTTCTTTGCCTTAAAAAGGTTGAGCCAGAAGCAGCAAAGAAACAGCATGCAAATATACATGTTATTCCAGGATTCATTTATAACAAAAAGAACAAGCAGCAGCCAACAGAACTATGTGAAGAAGCTCTCTTAAATTCAAAAGCATTATAAGGCAGACTTCCATATTATATACAAAGTTTGCTTAGACAATTTCATTCACTCAGGGGAAAGAAAATCAAGTTTAACAACATCAAAGAGAACTTTAGGTCTCATGGCTCTGAAGGTTATCCCTGTTTATTTTGTCTTTAATGAGAAGCTGTGTAAACGATAAAAAATATTTTTATTTCCTTAAAAGCTCTGGTTTAATCAGAGATGTTTGCTCTTCATCTCCAACCCAAGTAACTCACTCACATTAGCTCTCCATTGCCGAGAGTTGCTCTCTGCACTCCATTTGCTCTCCTGCACCCTCTTAGCATTCTTCCCTGGCAGAATCCATGTATTATAAATATACCATGTTAATATACAAAAGAATTACTGTATACATCAAAAACACCACCATGTTCTTTCACTCATGGGATCTTTGATGCACCACAACCCCTTCTTCGTGCTCTTTTTCACTTTTATTTAAAACATAAAGCTTGAGACAGAGGTTCCTTCAATGCCTGTGAGTAAAATAACTAATTCAACACTTCCGAGATACCACGCAAAAAAAAAACTGTAACAGCTAGAAATAGGCAAAAATATATATATACATGCACTAGCTTCAAAGTTAGTGGTGAGCCGTCTGCTCCTGAGATAGATGAGTATCACTAAAGAAGGCAGTACAGACTGGTACTGTCCAGAGGAAAAGCCTCATACACCTGAGCTCCTCTGAGGTTCGTTGCCTGGCAAAGTTTTTTGGTCCTAGCTAGCTCCTCTCTTTATGCAGGTTATTGGAGGAACTCTTGCAGAGTTGCCAGCTGAGAGGAAAAGAGACGTTGTCCTGTCTGTGTTCAAGCTCCCAAAGAAACCGTGGCAGCAGCAGGTAGAAAAGGAGGGAAATCAAGGAGCAAAAYGTCTCTATGGGAGCATCGGGGCAAATGCAGAAGTATGCGTCCGTCCTGGTGATCAACATCAAGYGTAGAGAGGGAGGGAAGACCTCTACGCCTGATGGACCACTGGGACTGCTGGACCTTTGAGACACCCCTCTTAGCTGCTACCGAACCAGAGACAGCCACCGTTTTCACCAAGACCCGGCGAGACACCATCCTCCCCGTTTTTCCCAAGCATAACAGCAGCTCTAAGGATGATCAGCTGTCAAGCTGAAGATGGGCAAACTCAGCTGCTAAATTTAAGCAGCCACACAACARGACATAGCTGACCAGAGCAGCACGTCAGCCCCTCAGATCCACTTAAATCTCCGCAGGCAGGAAAAACCTCGGCAGATCTTCCCAGCGTGAAACCACGCGCAGAGCTACAAAGTGACACTGACAGCCAGCTTTCTTCAGCAAGCACGTCTGGAAAGACCCGGGAATTTGATGGGCACACATCCTCCCCCAGGGCAGCCCCCAGACCAATTTGCGTAGTTTCCTACCCAGCAAATACATTGGGAAACTCGCAACGACAAGCTGCTTGGCTTAAAAAAAATCTATTAAGGTTGCTAAGTGACTAGAACGTAGCTCCCTCTCACACCATTTGCAAAACCCAAACATTTAAAGGTAAGGAAACGAACGGCTCGTATGATCATAAATCTCACGCCGCCCATATAATAAGCAAATAAATTTTCATCAAGTATAAAGCCGTGGTGATTTCATCACAATAATGTTAACTCTCCCATGAGCATAGCTCGGTTTTCTGTCACCGTGCTTTCAGTATCAAAACGTTTTTCTTCCGAAAAAATCTTTGACAGTAAGATTAGTCAAATGAAAACGTTATCTGGAAAATTTTTTTTGCTATTTGTTCGTAATTATGCAACACAACAGGAAAAGTCATACATGGTAAAAGTTTTATAAGTCAACTATGTTCCAACTTTCTGTACAAAATTCTCATGGCCTACATCCAACAAGCACTTAAGCGCTGGCTTAATTTTAAGAAGTAATTAATCATATAAAATTGTATAGGACGACTGACGTGTTTCACTATGTATTTAAACGTTTTACTAGAATAAATCTTTTATTTCATTTTAAAGAGCATTTAATGCAGTGTTCTTATTCTAGCATATCAATGAAATATCTACCTTGGGTCAATGTTAAGCTTGCTTATTGTGATAAATTCATTTAAAAAAAGGGAAAAAAAAAAAAGACATCCTTCTTTCTTCTTATGATGTGGAGGAAGTAAGTTATGGATGCCCTGAAGCTAGGCTTTTTCTGCCATTGCTAGCAAATTGAGGGTTGTGGCTTGAAGTTAGTGTTCAACTCAGTTTTATGGTAACCACACTGTTATTCAGCAGCCTGAACTTAGGTTTTTAGTGAAAGATTTTGGAGAATGCAACTCATTTTTTTGGGAGTCCTGAGGGGAAAGGGTAAAACAATAATGGAAGAAGGTGGCAAATACAAAGATGAAAGTTATTTCTCTTCATAAAAGACAAAGTCCAGGTATCAAATTATTAAACTGAAATTAAACTGATCAAAGCTAACCATGGCATCAATAATTTTATAGCATTACATCCATCTATGTTACAAAAGAACAATAAAGAACAATAAAGAACATTATGGGAAAAAAAAACTCAAAAACCTCATGGTCCATCAGAACAAAATATTGTTCTTGTTCCTCTGCAAACATCAGTCTTGGTAAGCTTCAGAACTACCTTCACAAAACACTATACATCCATACGTCTTAACCGTATTGGAGGAAAAAAATCCAAAACATCAAAATTAAAATAGAAGTGTTCTTCTATATCCAAACCTCCAAGTAATATTCTGAGCTTCAATCAAACATCACAGAAATACCCAACTTTACGTTACCTTCTTGCCGAGCTTAGATTCTGAAGTCCCAGATAACATATGCTGTCCTATAGAGTCCTTACCAGAAGCTTATTTGGGCAGAGTTCAAAGAAAATTGGAGTAACAATATGGAAAAAAAAATAGCTTCTTGGAGAGTTCCAGAGCAAGAACACTGGTTAAAACTATATTTTATCATCTTCAGCTAGTCAAGAGGATTCAACACTTCCCTTCAGATAAAGGCTTTGTGATAACAAGACTATTTGTTTGATCACTACTTGTATTAGAAAAACACCGTAATTCTATGTGCTCTGTTACAGATATCCAAGCTAACTCGAACAGTTCAAATAGTCCATAAAGTCATACAGCAGTCTTGCATCTTGGATTCTGATGTAGCTGCTGCAAACAATTGAAAATGTCCCCAGATTATCCATACAGCCTTACACGGGTAAGATCCACCCATAGAACAGTCCTTCCTTGAGCTCTGGCATAACTGTTACGTGTCTTCAGGATTGTACACATAAAGTTCACAAGATAAGGCATGTTGGAAAAGGGATTCCTAGTTGCCATTTAGTCTTGCATTTGTCTCTTCTCGTGCTTTCTAAAACAAGAAATTCTCTGTAAATTACACAGCCTCCTCAGTGTGTTTAACCTGATCTTTTTGCCAGAAAAGCATTCCCCAGCTCTTTGCAACAAAAGACAAAATAATCAAAATTTCTTATATTAAAGATGAGAGTGAGATTATCTTTCTTCACACTCACAACTCACCAGCTGGGGGCAGGGGGAGCATAGTACATGTTATTTTTCAGAACAAGTAACATTACTTCTTTAAAGATTTTAGCAAGAAGGGGGAAAATAAAAAAAGGACCAAAAGCAACTATTTTGTCAAAAGACCTGCTTGCAAATACCTACTGAAAAATGTTATAAGCTCCTCCTTTCTGTACTTAGTTAGCAATCCAAGCTTTGTCAATAYATGCATCACTAAAACGCCTTAGCAGATTCATTTCAGTTTTACACAAACATATGTCAGAATCTGCAGCGGTAATGACCACCATGCCTTCAACAGCACAACTCTTTCCATCCTAACCCCGCTCCCTTCTACATACTATGTTCAGTCATTTCCAAAGCTATCATGTCTTAGGCTGAAATTTTCCACTAATGGATCCTTTTTTTGAAAGCTTACGTAAAGTTCTATTGGGTATGAAAAGCATGATGGTTTTTTATGCTAAAAACTATTTTGCTTCTTCCAGACATACTCAAGAACTGATTAATACGTATATAGATGGAAAGCTTTACATATATTACTCTGTACATAAGTATGTTTGTCTGCATGTATCAGTACCATATACTGAGGAACTGAATATTTCACTTAAAAATTAGGCATAAGCCTCCAGGGGGGGAAGAGGGCATCAAATTTGCCAGAGATTTTACAACAAGTTGTGAAAAAAATTGGTGAAATATATGACTAAGGAAATATTTGACTAAGGATGGATCTGTGGCACTGAACAACTGTAGAGTGAAAATTACGGAAAATACACACATTGAAATATCCTGCAGGTCTGCAAATCCTGCAAATAATCTTAAATCTTTTCTGTGAGGTGCCAAGTGATTGAGGATGACTGCTATGTACTTAGTGACTTTAATTCTGTCTCACTCTAAGTTATCAGCATGATAAAGTTTAAAGACAGTGCATATGCTACTAAAGTTGCAAAATAGAGTGCAAATTACAACGCATTTTGAAGTCATGCAGATTCAGACAATCCTAACACACATCCACAATCCACATTAGAGTTAGATTTGCTACCGCAACATTCTCTTGAGAATTTCTGATAAATAAAAAAATCACATTTCATTTAATCAGAAAGGAATCAATGACCAGTTAGCCAAGTAAATCAGAAACTACCAAACAACAACAGCTAGGAAAAGCAGATTACATTGTACAGAATAATGTTTATCAAGTCTAATACTACTACCAGCAACAGCACCTTACATTTAGGTGAATTAAGAAACTACAGTAATCAGAGAAAAATGTATACCAGAAACAAACAGGAAGTGACTACTGGGACTTGGCACGGTGAAATGTCTCCATATGGAAGAGTTTAGAAACTTTTTGAAGGCTCAGTTTCCTAAATGGCTGGTGCTATCCACTAAGGCCAATAAAAACACAGTCGGAATTTAATTAATTTAGTTTTATTACTCCATAATGATTTAGGATATCTTAAAAAAATTATTAATACCCTAGATAAGATAATTCTAGTAACAACTCTTGCCATTTAACTAAACAACACTGTATCATCTCCACTAATTATAACACACATGGGTTTCAGAAAATCTCTCACATTACAGTAATTTCATTATTAACAAAAGCCACTTGGGGTGAAGTAAGGGAAGAGAGCATTCTCCCTGATACTTTTCAAGCTTATTTATCTCACTAAATACTCCCTGTTTTATTGCATTTCCTGACTTATACCTTCTGCTACAGCATGTCTGCTTCATCCAAAAATAACTACAGGCCAGATCCCCAATCTCAGATTTGAGAAAAAAAACACACATCCAGCAGAGCTTTCCCATTAACTGTGCATGGATCCATTAATGTAGGAAGCCAGGTCAGCACTGCAACTGCTGTTCTTCATATCCACTTTTTAGCAAAGAGTACTCAAAACAAGAGTAGGAACCATAACTATGTTCATCTAATCACTCTTCTTCAAAGTATCCAGGGATTAGTTCATTTATTACTCTTCTGCTTGCCCCAAAAATGAACAGAGTTTTTAAAAAAGTGTCGGTTCTAATTTGGACCTTCCCTTCTGGACAGGTTCCAGTTCTTCAGAGCTGAAACAAGGCCATCATTTTAAGGAACGCAGTTTGCACTACAGTGATTAACTTTAAAGAAACTGGAACCTAGTTGATGACAGGGAGATAAAGTCCGTTATCTGTTTCACTTAAGGAAGGCACCAACGAAGCCTGTCGTAGCATCCTTAAAAGCTAAGAAGCCACATTTAATGCAGATGCTAGCAGAATTTTTCAGAATTTACATCCCTCACATAACACTGTTTGTACATCATCACATACAGAGCTACAAAACTGACCAGTTTGCCAAAGTCCTCATGAGAATATGATGTATATTCCCAAATGCTTTTTACCAAGACACTTTTTTATGTACTAAATATTCAGGTCATGCTGGAGGGGGAGGGTGAATAGGCATCACGAAGCCAGGAATTATTTGAACACTCTGGGATTTCAGCTCAAACCTGCTCAAACTTCCTAGGGTACTTGCCACCTGCTTATTCTGTTGCATTTCCTCCAGGGAACACACATGTGCTCCACAAATGCAACAACATCCAGGAGAAGGTCTAAAGATGCTGATTTTATTCTCAGAGAAGTGTTAGTTAATTTCAGTCTTGGCTCCCTTAAAGATGACTACTGCCACAGTATCACTTTATAAACAAGTATGGTACTTGAGTGAACAGCTCCTAGATATAAAACCACACTGTCCCAAGGAATATTTTAGTCCTTTGCAGTGCAACTTGTTCTCTCCTCTTCAGTTTTGCAGAGAGCAAAATATGTCGATCTTCAAGTTTGCTGTATCAGRGAAATTAATCATGGCCATATTTTGACACAGGCAGGCCTTCAGAGCACTCTAAAACTGAGAGTAACAAGTATACATAAATTAAAAACGTAGCCCTATCATCCATTCATATCTAGTAGTAATTTACTTTAAAATAGTTCCACTGAAATCAAAGCTATTTGCAGAAGTTGTTACTATTCAAGGTAGGCAAGCAGTGTTAAAACTGACTACAAACTTCTAAGCATAAGAACAGAAGGTATATTATTAGCGTATCATAAACAAGCAATGAACTTCAGCGTAATTTTATCTTCCAACACATTATTCTCTCTCTTCCTTCTCTGATTCTGATTTTCACCATCCCTACAGCCAAATAATTAATTGTTTTTAATTAGGAAGAAAAGGGTAAAGCTTCAGAGCTCACTACAAGTGCAACAAGTGTTAGAAATCAACAAACCTATGTTTCTGCCAGGGAAAAGGTTTTGTTCTTATACGTACATTTGCTAAATCTTATTATAAACACACTTTAAAAAATCCACTACTGAATGATTCCGTCTGCAAAGAATCACCATATGTTAGTTTTCACAAATGATCAACTGTACTAAAACATCTAAAAATAACATCTTCCTTAAGTAAAATAAAAACAATTACCAGCAAAGACTTTGGGGTATAGTTCTAAGCAAGGGAATCAATACCACGTTGCTGAAACATTTCAAGTAAGTATATAAGCAACCTCCAGAGAAAAATAGCACAGTGTTAAATGGCCCACAAACATCAATGATAAATGCAATATACATGTTTTGGGTTCTTTCAAAAGTCTATTCTTAGCCGTAAGACAAACCCAATCCATTTAATTAAAACCTTAGCCTATGAACAGATTCAAAGAGTAAGTGAAGCTTAACAAATCTAATTTGAATGAAAGGGACTAGCTGGGTAGAAGTGCAGTTCCCTGATGTTCCTTGCTCTAGTGGTTTCATGTAACCACTGATCACCAACTACTACAAAAGCAAGCATACAACACCCTTAAACTAAATGGGAGTTGTCTGTCTAAATATAGCTACTTTTAAATAATGCATCAGGAGTTATAAAATAAAGTGCTACTGAATTATTTAGCATAGGTCTCATCTTTAACAAAGACATATCACTTTTAATTAAATGGAAAGTTATTTATATTCTGAGTTGCGTATTATTGTAGATTGTAACCGGTAAAGCAATGCTTCATGAATACATGAACATAAACAATTCTGTCAGCAGTCAGATTTTCCTATATAAATCTGATTCACAAAAATAGAACTAAAGACAAACTAAGATAAACGAAAGCATCACTTTTAGAGTTGTCTCAGAACTGCAGAAGATCGCAATTTTGCATGCACTCACAGCCCTCACATATATAATATTCCAACCCATAACAGCTGATGAGAATTTGCCAGCATCTCATGCTCCCAAAACTGTTTCAATAATGTACATAATCCTCATGTTCGGTTTACACAAATAGGAACCTTTCAGAGAGCAAATCCTTGAATTYACTTAACACACCACTACAGTTAAAAAGCGCCATGCTCTGTCACTTCAAAACGTTTTAAAGATCTCCACACAGACACGGTGTCAAAGCTGAAAGTTTGTGCATGACTACCATCAACGACATGCAAAAGTCGTATCTTATTTCTGTACCTTATGTTGCATATTGCATATATTAGGTTTGTATATTATCAATAAATCCTCAGCCAGGCCTACCACCTGCAAATGCAAAATTAACATTTAACAATAAAACGGGATGACTTGTGTTTAGAAGGCTTCTGGGAGAGAAAAAAAAAGAAAAAGAAAGAAAGAAAGAAAAAAGCCTTTCCACTGTATATGATGGGATAAGGGAACCGCTGAACAAGCGATGCTTTTTGTTCAAAGGCGGCTGCACTTCGAAGGCAGCGCGCGGAGCGAAAGCCGAACGCGGGACGAGCCACGAGCCGGCCCGAACCCGCCAAGGTCCTTACCGACCCCAACGGGCCGGTGCTCGGCGCGGGCAGCGACAGGTCGCGACCGGCCAAGCCCCGGGCGCGACGTGGGGGCCCGCGCGGGGTCCCCTCGGGCCGCGCTGCGCGGCCGCCCGGGCGCAACCTGTGGGCTCGGCTCGGCTCGGCTCGGCGGCGCCCGCAGCTCAAGCCCCGCGCGGCTTCGCGGGACGCGCACCGCGGAAAGAGAGTTAGGTCTC
>NW_028186423.1:1290929-1297151 GCF_003343005.1 Rhea americana
GTGGCAGTTTTCCCTTTTAATCTCAGTTTTGGCAGCTCACACGATCTTGAAATGTCACCACATGTTTTAAATTGCGGGACTTGGAAATGACGGTGGCTTGTATATAGTCAGTGTTCAAAATAAGTGCCTGAATCACAGCAATATGTAATAAAACATACAAATCTTAAATGCATAAACTGGATTAAACATGCGAGCGCAATCAATACTTGTGGCTTCTGCATTCCCCCAATTCTATTTTTATTTTCAACTGAGAAATCTCTAATGCGCTAACTCGAGTGCTATAGTACATAAATGCAAAATAGTTACAGAGAAGTAAAACGGAAACCATACTGCAGAACCTGTCCTACATCAGAAACATTTAGTCATGAACTTAATTTCCTAAATTGTGAGGTATCCCATTTCTTTCATTGGGACTCAGCGTAGGTGAAATTAAATACTCGCATAAATACTCACCTTGCAGGTTTTCCGTCTTAGTCCTGTGTTACTGCATCAGGCACTTAAAATGAGATTGTCCTGCCCTGCTGTGTGTAGAACACCAGCTATTAAGTTCTATTATAATGGCTATTTTACAGTATTACCTACATTAGAAGAATAATAGGCCCAAAATCCTATCATTAGCATCGGGTCTCAAAATAAATGAAGTTCTCATATAGCCCTGTGCCTTATTTGCTAATTGTGAAATTAAAGGATGACTCTGTGTTGTCTCATTCTTCTGAAAGAGACTTCCCCTTTTTCAAAAACTTGAGATCAGACTTGGGCAACAGCAAGAACATAATGCTCTCAGTGTAGTAATTTAGGACATAGTTAAAAGGAAAGATAGATTTATGGACACTCGCTCTTTCCATCCTTCTTTCTTTCTCTTCCTTCGCCACCTCAATTTCAAGAGTAGCAAATCACAGCAGAATATGCTCACTGCAAGTAGTTGAAAGGAAGCTTTTGAAGGCGAATGACAACTGAATATTACCAAAAGACAAGGCAGAGTTTGCTAATTAATGTTACAGCACTCACGTATATTACGCAGCACGGTGATTGTGATCTGAGGAACACTTACGGCTAAATACAATGTCTGCAACTCTAACTCCGTTTAATTCAACTGAATTAAACAACATTAGCCGAACAACACTAGTTACTGAGGCTATTTGTATTATTAAATTTGTTCCCATATTAAGAAAATCATTCAAACTATGCACATGCACACATGCACAGGCACGTGATGCTTCGGTATCCTGTGCAAAGCTTTGTGCGAAAGTGCTCCAAAGTGCTCCAAGGTTCACTTTTTAATCCACAGAGAATAAATATAGCTCAAAATTAAGGTGAAAAGGAGAGCAAAGGGTAAGGCACACAGAGCATGTTACTTGAATATGTAATTTGGAGTGAGTACATTTGAGCTTTGGGAGACCATGGAGTTTGAGTCTGTTGGTGACCCTAAATTTGTACCTTTGGGGATTTCTGAATAAAACATAATTTGGTTGCTTCTTATACTTAGACCTCGATCCTAAAAATAGTGGGTGGTTAAAGTGTACTTCCAAAATCTTCTTTACACTGAAGTTTTGGAATAATAAACACACATTATCACTGCTTTCCAGAGCAAGATATTATTCTGATTTGTTTTCAAGCCAGTTTCACCTTTCTTGTCTTGTGAGCTTTTCTTGTGAGCTAATTTAAAAACTCATCTTGAATTTTATAAAGTATTGGACCACTTAGCAAGGAATGTAAATGCATTCTGTTTTCATATGCTAGATAAAACACCTGGAAAACAGAAACAAGTTAATAATTTGTTTTAAATATAGCAGCTCTTGTCACATCTGATGGCTGTTAGAGTGCAATCAGAGGATTTGCAGATCTGTTGAGAGATTTGTATAGGTATCTCAGATTTCCTTCAGTAAATTTCATCCCAAGCAGGTAAAGGCTGGTCAGAATTTCTGTGGTTGCAATGGGAAATGCAAGTGGGCAATAAATAGTTCTTCACCTCAAGAGCTTAAGTGACATGCATGCCTTCTCCCCAGGGCAGAAAGGTTCATGTATCCCCACACAAGTTGCACTGCTGTCATATGCCTCTCTGCTCTATGCCCAAAAATTCAGTTAGGAGGAGGGAATGCACCAGCCTTTTGCTACAAAGTGATTCTCTTTTTCGATATCTTGAAGAACTTCAAAATGCTGTGACAAAAAAATACTGGAAATGTTATCTTGTGTTACTTGCTGCACAGGTTTTAGTAGTAACAATCTGCAAATGACGGGAAATGTCCTGCAAGTACAGTTCAATGATAATATAGTTTCTGCAAAGTAAGTAGTGAAACTTGTAAAATTATGGGCTCTAAAATCTGCAATCAGCTAATGTTTGTAGAGTTCTTCAAAATGGAGAAAACCAAGTGGAAAAGTACCTGAGCTATTCATTCATATTAGCGTAGAAAGTTATTTCTACAAAAGCAAGCATTGTCCATGCACAAAACTTTGCATGGTTAAAAAAAATAAAAAAAAAAAAAAAAAGTTTTTTAAAAATCTCAACATTTCCACTTGTTCTGCACTGATAAGTAACAAGGCACCAGTTCCATAGTCCTTATACAGGTAAAACTACCCAAGATAACCATGAAACTTTATCCAGATAAGGACTACCAACTTGAGTTCTGTCATTTTTATCTCACAGCTGAAATCTACCCAAGTGATTGATGTCAGACTTGATATAAGAAATACTGTATACAACATTTCAGCTCAGTGAATGTGCTACTGTAGTGCAAACGTGGACTAAAGTCCTCTGGAATTCTCTATGCGGTGAATCAGGCTCTTATGCAGCCATTAAATACACCTATGATATCTGCCTGTGTTTATGTCTTTCACTTAACATACTCTATTTCATACTTCTTAACAATTGGCTTAAATTTCCTAAGTAAAGCAAGGGAAGATTGGTGAAAGAGTAAGGAAAGGTTGGCATTTAAAAGGAGATTCTCAACTGATACAAAACAGCTCCACTGACATCATTTGAGCTATGGCAATTAATATCAGCTGATGATCTGCCCTTTATAGTCAAAGAATTCCAAAGTGCTGTGTAAATATATGCACTGTGAGAAAGTTTTAACTGCACTACTTCCAGTACTGATAATAGAATTTATGTCACTAAAATGCATATGCAATGCAAAAAAATCCAAATACACATAAACTCTAGCTGCCCTGGAGATTATAATTTATATTTTTAATGCGTTATTTGATTCCAGGATCACAAATGATTCCAGCTTTAATATTGATTCCCTTAGTATTAGGCATATTCTTTCTGTAGCTCACTTTTGCATCTGTAGACTGAGAGATAGTATATTTTTTCTCTCCACGTCAGAAAGCTGTTCTGAGGGGATCTGACCAAATAATGGTGTATGTGTCAGGCTAATAATGCATTATTCATCATATTAAAGAGATTATATTGAATCATTCCTCATTCTGATGGTTAATAATAAGTATAGTTTTTAACTGGAGTTACCATACTGAGCAAATTAATTTCAGATATGCCTGTCTGAACTCCCTCTGCAGTTAGTTATGTTATTCTTTACTTGGCTTCCTTACTTACCAAAGGGGAAGCCAAGATACAACAAAACGTGTGCATAGCATTGTTAAAGAGAATAACTAAATCACTTTTACTATGGCAGTGGCTGTGTTTCAGGAGTACCTGAGGCAACCCTGTAACCTGTAGGCTACAAAAACATTTCGTATGCTTCAGAATGAAAAGGTGTAAAAAAACGTGTAGGGTATCTATTATCAAAACAAAGAGCTGCTTTGAAAAATGTATTAGAGCACATCTGTGCGTTCCAAAGGAAAGGTAAAATCAGGACTCAGCTGTCATATAACACATGAAAGTATTGCACAGAACTTTGTGGTGCATATACTGAGTATATTTTGAGTATAAAGTCATGGAATCTCTCTGATGAGCTTTACATTTTCGACCTCTTTTATATAGTTACATCACTGAGGGCCTACTGAAGTCAGTAAGAGGTTTTCCATTCAAAAGTGAGCTGCAAAGTAAGGAAAGGACTTAATGGAAGCTTGAAATTTTAGACAGACAAGTTCAACYCTGACAGTCTAAAAGGAGAAGAAAGTGTGGCTCTGTCTGATGTCCATCAGTTATTTCTCAGGATGGCTATACGAGCAGCACTTGCAAATGACTTCTGACAATTTGCATAGATAATTAATGTGCACAGATTCAAAASCTGCAATAAATAGTTTCCCCTATCCTGTTGATTTTTTTCTATGTTTTGAGGGGAAGGGAGGGAGGGCTCGGGGCACTTTYTTCTTCTTCGTGCAGTTCTTCCTGTAAATCTCCCTTTGTCTCCATTCTAATAAAGAACCTGCRTAGAAGCAGGTAATTTATACAAAAGAAGAACAATTTGGCTTTTGCCRCAAAGTCTGTGTGTTTTATCAGCAGGTTACCAGGTAAAGGATTGCGTGTGTTAGCTGAAATTAGTCTCAAAGGAAATCACTGCAGTGGTTAACCTTAAAACTGCATTCATGCATGTACTCTTCACAAATGCAGTAATGAAACGATAAACCTGACCCAAATCCTGCCTTTTACTGGGGGAGGGGGAAGAAAAAAAGGTGCTGCTTGTTTATCTGAGCCCTGCACACCAGAAAGAAGCGGGTTCAGACGCTTCAGCCAGGACTCCGCATTTTGAAGCGGAGGGGCTGCAATTCATCTGCCTTCTGAGTTTCATCTGAGTTTCGGATGACGGCAGCCAACCTAAACGTCACTGTTTAACAGGATAACACATTCACGGGAATCAGCTTCGCTGCCTTCCTCCCACGATGTCTTCATTTCTCCAGGCAAAAATCTCGGGTTTCCCTTGCGTGATGCTTTCRGTGTCAGCTCCATGTTACCGGAACACGCATACAGCTGTTTTCCCTATCACAGCTGCATCTCTGGCAGCAGCTTCGGGGGGGATGAGGACTGCAGAGGGCAGTGAAGGAGGATACTCAACTTCACAGCAAAAATCAGGCCAGTAAAAATGTATTTGGGAGAGCAGAGGGCTACAAATCCTACCTGGGAAGGGTGAACTTAGTTCACTGTGGCTATCTGCTGGGCTGGGCTGCCACTTTCCTGGAGATGCACACAACGGGCCAGCCAAAGCATGGCTTGGCCACAGCTGCTGCTTAAAACTAGGTTTACAAGTATAACCGCGTAGCCTGGAGCAACACAACGGGTTGGCAAAATATGGCACTGCCATCTAAAGGGGAGCTCGGCAGTGGCAGGGGTCTGTGCTTCCTGTGGTCTCACCAAGTTCAGGGCCAGAGATAGCCCAGCCTTGACCTCTGGGATTGCCTGAAGTCTCCCAGGCGGCTACCCAAAGACTATTTTTAGCTCTATGTGTGTGTGCGAAAAGCCCAACAACGGGATCTGACAACACTGAAAAGGGAAATCTGATTTTATCRCCCGCTGAGGATGCTTGTGACATGACTTCCTTCGGTTGGAAGGAGGGTCTCCGAGTTGCTTAAACATAACGGAAAGCCACCCTGGCGCGGCTTCCCTCCCGGCCGGCCCGGGCGATGCCCTCYGGGCGCAGCGCCCCGCTTTCCCGCGCTCGGCCCCAGCCCTCGCACCTAACCAGCTACCCAAGCAGGGCGATTCCCAGCCTGCTTWCAGGCAGAGGGGGAAAAAATCCCCGAAGCGTCTCTTCCTGGAAACTGCCTCCCTTTTGCCGCACACGTTGCTTATGCTGTTAGGAGAAGGCATTCCTCGGCATGCCATCCCCCCCTCCCCTGCTTCCCCCAGCAAAGCCGGAGGCAAGGCTCCGGGGGGCTAACCGCAGGCTTCGCACCCGGGGGAGCGAACCTCGAGAGCGGGCAGCGACCTCCCGAGCCAGCCGCGGCGCCGGGGGCGGCGGCGGCGGGAGCCGCGCAAGGCGGGAGCGGGGCAGCGCTCCCGCGGGTGACAGCAGGAGCCCCGGGCGAAACAATAGCGGAGCGGGCAGGAAGGCGAGTAGGAAATGCCTGCGCGCTGCAAGGCATGCATGCACCTACCAGTTCCTCCCAGGCGGGGCTGCGGGCGCTATAGGAAGGGTGCCCGTGCTCCTCCATCACCCCGCAGCAGGGAGCCCTAAAGCCGCGGGGGCGGCCGCCGGGCAGCGCAGCGCCTTGCGCCGCCGCCGCCTCCCTCCTGCCGCCGCTGCTGCGGCTCGCGGCGCTTCCCGGCCGCCGCTCGCCCTTCCCTTCCCTTCCCCTCCCCGCCCCGCTCCTCCCTTTTCTCGC
>NW_028186423.1:1297288-1332920 GCF_003343005.1 Rhea americana
CCCCGTCCCCGTCCCCCCCGAGAGGGCGAGGCGGCGACCTGCCCCTCTCCCCCCGAGGAGCCTCTCGCCCCTCTCGGGCCTGCTCCCACGCCTGCCCCACGCGCGGGGACGTGCCCCCCATCTCATCTCGGGGGCCGCCGCGCCTTACGGGGCTGCGGGGTTTCTCTGCCTTCCACCAAGCCTTTTACCCATCCACAGCTTCTCGGTTTACTAGTTACCGGCATACCCTTGAACAACAGCCAAGTCTTACGGCTCTTCGAGGGGATGTCGTAGCCTCCTGTGAACGCAGCGCTTTCACTTACTTGTTCCTTCCAGTTGCAGAATAGTCGGATTTGTGAAAGAGCAGGATTACAGAGCAGGGAGTTAGAAAATGAAGCTCGGTGACCGATGACATCTGAACTAATGRTGTATTTCGCTGTAGTTTTTCTGTATTCCTTTGCAGCCCAGCCTGCCCTTTTGCATCTATCACATGTYATCACAAAAAGTTATCTTTGGGTCATCCACTTGATAAATACAGGCATCAGAAAAGGAGTTGGAGGCCACAAGAAAGAAGAAAGGAATTTGGTTTTGTAATAGTCTTGTTTAAAGATATATTAATTTTTGTCCTGTTTTAAACCTTTCCTACACAAATTTGGGAAACTGCCATCTAATCTCTGATTTTTGCAAACTACATCGGTAGTTTACAAAGAAGAGCGTGTGCGCTATTGCCAAAGAAGGCAAAGGCTTATCTCTACCCACTCTCATACCAGTCTAACTACATGTGCAGAAAATCCCTTTAATTTTAAATGSTACATGCACCCAGGCACCGAGAACTGCCCCAGTGGTATAACTCGTTTGAGGAATTGGTATTGCCTCACTTGTTTTGGCAGCAGTAAAAAGGAACTACTTCTGTCGATAATAAGTTCATCAGTGGTCTGTTGATGAACTCCCGTTACGGTAGTAAGCCTGCAACCTCAGAAGGAAACGAACAAGACGGCTTAGAGCAGTTGGCTTTTTTGGAAGGAGGCTTGGTAGAGCCGATGGTGAGCAATTGGGTGCTGTTGCCCTAGGGATGTCTGGTCTCCTTCCCTTGTTCCCTGAGCATGAGCTACTGCTAAGGAATGTCACAGCATAAAGGACTTTGTTCTAGGAACTAATGTTAAAATAGTGTTAGTCAGCTCACCTCCTTTCCTCATGATGCATGGGAGGTTCTCACAGGACTTGCTTATACCTCTTGACATCAGGCTCCTTTAGCCTTGCCATGCTCAGGTTTCGTGGCAAAATTGGCCTGCTGTTAAATATATGTCATGCTAACACCTCATGTTTCGTTATTTGCTGCACAACTGAGCCACAAAATGCAAAAACTCGTAGATGGGAACAAGCAGCTTAAGCTACTTCTTCAGCTCAAGGGCTATTAATACCCCTTTGCCCTGAAATTCAGACAGATTCTTGCTGTGCCTTAAGCCCCATTTTCTGTGTCATATGGCCTAAATAGTCTCATTCCTGTGTCTAGATAGATAGACAATTATGTACACCTCATTTCATCCCCTGGAGTTCAAAGCTTGTTTTCCGTTAGCGGATCAGCTAGTACAGGCCCCAGAAGATTAGAAAAACCTAGTTAGATTTAAGGTATTTTTCAAGGTCTCGTTGAATAAGGAGGACAGAAATCGGCTGTTGCACAGATATGAACAGGGCTAAAGGAAAACCGCGCGAGGCAACTTTGCGTCGGCTCTGCCYTGTCGCACTCCAGAATGCCAGAGCTGATTTTTCCCTCATTTCTCTAAAGCAGATGGATTCGGCCCTTACTGCCCAGTTCTGCTCTATATAACCCGCCCGGCCCTGCATAATTTCCGGGGGGCAGAGCRTTCCCGGGAAGGGGGGAGGCACCGGAGACACGTCTCAGCAGCTGGCTTGGCAGCAGCCAAGCGGTTCTACCAAACTGGATCAAAACATCTCCACCACAGCCTGAGGCTTGCTTTCATTTCCTTCTGATTTTCTGATTTTGTTCCAAGTTTTTTTTCTCTTTTTTCCCCCCTCTTTTTTTGTCTTTTCAAGTTTTTTCCACTTAGTCTAGACATTTTGGGTTGAATTTCTTGGTAGTCTGTTGTATACACTGTGTAAAAAGATGCCTCATGTCCCTCCGTCTCTTGTTCCCTGCCCTAACRACTCAGTGAAAACTGGATAAACAGAGTGAATGGTCCATTATTGCCATTTTTCACACGGAGTGCATTTAAAATAGTAAAACATACCTGCATTTTCTAAGCAAAATACTTTGGGAATATTGCACATGTTRGGATTTTGATTCAAATGCTTTGTTTAAACATTTTCAAGGAACCCCCTCATACAYCTTTTTAAGAATTTCCATTCCCTGGGAAAAAAACAGTTTACATTTTTGTTCAAATTTGGAGTAGAAAAAGATTAAAAGAGTGAGTTTTTCTTTTTTTTTCAAAAAGTGGGTTTTTCTGTATTTTTCAGTCAGTATTGCCTTTAGCATGTATCACATAGCCAATATTTACTATTTTTCTTCAAGTTACACTAACATGTAACTCCCTTCTTCTCTTGGCATACAGTATCCAAGCCTAGTTTGGGTAAATTCTTCAAGGAATTTTTGTTGTTCGTACTCTTGGTMAAYWCACAGTTGACTTTCTTCTATTAATRATTTTGTGTAACATTTWAAGATAGGGTTTGCTCAACATGGTAACTGGGTAGTTCCTGCCAGATAGATACACAGTAATAACCTGCAGCAAGTCATTAAAATGATAAACATATTTGAACAAAATGCTTATACTTGTCAATCTGATAACTTTTCACCTAGAACTGAAGGTATAGAATAGGTGAAGAAAAATATTTTAAAARTAAAATAATATTTTCTCTGTATCATTTATTGGCAAAACCCTGTTACCTGCATGGAAACCCACTACTTTCTGTTTGGGATGACATTCAGACAAACCATTTTAGCAATTGTGCACTTCTCCCAGTTTACACTGTCTGTTGCTTTTGACTCTTTTGCACAGGGCACCTGGAAAAATGTCTGTCGCCTACCATTCTTGCCCACAGGCTTTCTCCACCACGTGCATTTTCCCTTCATTACTATTCCTCTTGTTGCTTGAAGAGCCGCTTCTGTGCATACCTGCAAAAGACAGCAGGCATTTAAACAAGTCCCTAGAGTTCTGGATTTCACAAGGTAAAAGTTATTTATGCAGCCAGCAGAAAATTGTCTTTTTCCTAAGTGTAGAGCTTTAGGAAGAAATAAATCAGTGAGAAGAAAGAACTGGGAGCAGTGTTTTACCGAAGCTACGGCTGGACAATACGCCCGCTGCTTCATTCCCCTCCCACCAGTTTTATGGTCCTTTACCAATTTTTTTCGGGATGGCACTGTCTCTTGTTTGTCTTGGTGGTGSAGAACCACTTCTTCCTGAGGGGCAGCATTGGCTGTGGGTAGGGTTGAAGTGTGYTTTCCCTCATTCATTTCACTCAGAGATACCTAAAGGAGCGTTCTTCTCATCMCACCCTGCCCCGCTGCTGAATTTGCAGCAAGAACCCCACAAATCAGTGGGGGGAAACGAAAAATTGTGGAAGTGCCTTGGTTACTGCAGTGCAAAGCATGGCAGCTTAGCTCAGGCTGCCAGCAGGTTCAGTGGGCAGCCTGGCGCGGACCTGAGTACTGGCTCCTTTGGATTCATTCAGACTCTGCAGATGCGACTTTTTGACGAGCATTTATTCTAAGAGGGAAAGAAAGAGAAACAAATAGTAAAGCGTAAGGGTCACTAATGTGATATTTTTAAAGCACATATAAATTAAACGGGAAACRTTTTACTTCTGCAATGTTCAGAACAAGAAGTAGAGGGAGAACTTTTATATTTAAACAAGCTATAAAACACTGAAGGTTTGTAACAGAAAAATTGGGGAGAGGGGAAAGAACATTGTCTCTCATAACACTTAAAAAGGAGAAAACAGGTGGCAAAATGATTTGTTTGTAAAATGGAAAGAATTTAGCCCACACAACAACTTGGCAGTAAGTGGAGCAGTTCCTTTTATCTTTTATGTGTTCTACTAAATGCAGTATTTGGGAGCTTTACAGTTACAGCAAATCAATATATAAAATCTCTAATTCAGTCAGTTTTCTTCTTGCAGTCTTTCTGGTATATGTTCAAATGAAAAAAAAAATCCACCCCCCCCAAAAAAAAATTTTATCTCACTGCTTATCAAGGAAGACAGAAAAGAGCATATTTCTCCCAGCAGAGTTTGCAGAACTCACACAAGTGAGAGGAAGAAGAGATAAAATCTGCCTGAAGTGGTGGCGGAGTATAAATGCGGCTCCATGGTCATCCACTGAGTAAGATGGCCTTGTTTCTTTAGAGACAGAGGATATTGAGTCAAACATTGTTGTCACAGCAAAAAAAGTGAGTTTTCACAAGGATTCAGGGTTGTAATGTCCATCCAGTAAGGCTTTATGTTTACTTCTATGCATGCAGCTTGTCCCATTTCTTTTGCTGCGACTATGCACGTGCTGTCGGTGGGGARAACATAGCAAATTGAGAAGAGAAATAGTTGACATATAGAGAAAGCATGAAAGGAAGGAAGGGAGAYGGCTATGAGAAATAGAGCAGAGAATGAAGGATGTGTCTGTTTACTTTTTTAAGGCGATACATTTTTCTGATGGTAGCAAAAAACATACCAAGTCAGTAACTCAACTCAAATAAAGTAAAACTGATGCTTTTAGTGATTGAGACAAGAATAACAAGATTAAATTAATTMTTACTATAACTCCATTGATTTAAATTCAATTACCTCCAGRGCAAATTGCTCCACAAAGTTCTTTGCAGATTGTATTAACTTCCTTAGTGTGGAGCTGAAATTCTGCCATTGTTCTAATAGCGTTACCACATTACATCCAAGGGATCCCATCGGATGGCCYGCATAGCTATTTTTACTTTTTAATAAAAGGAGGATGTCACATGACTTATTAGGAAAGAAAATATATTCTTGCTACTTTAACCTTGTATAAGTTACTTCATTGGCATTTTAATTTTAAAGAAACAGTGTGAAACCGCAAAGCCGCTGTAGAGTATGTGAGAGCTCCAAATTAAAAGTGGCTAGACATAGACAAGTCTAGTTTAGATAAATGGAAAAGTAAATAAAAGGAGACATTTCTGTGTATTTTAGATTAATAAAGCTGAAATACAGAGGAGTATTAAAAATGATAATAATACGTTCTGAAGTTGATGGTCATCTTTTCATTTACCATGGAAGGCACATGTGAATATTGTTTGGTTTTAGGGAAAAAATATTTTACTCTGTTGCTGAAGATCTATTCAGTTATACTTTTGATATTGTTAGGGCTATAATGTGATGCAGTGAATGAGTTTGTATTGTGACTGGGCTTTATAGGTGTAAGTAGCTTATTATTGGTATCTACCAAACCGCATTATTCCGGACAAATAAAAGCATACTAGGCATTTAAACTTCTCTCTGCTCCATGGTATTTTAGGACCAATAAATTTCTAAAAGAAAATAGTAAAAATATCTTCATCTTCATCCCAGCTTTTGCATTTCCATATGATTTGCACTTTGAGAATTGGCACCAACATTTCATCCTCGTAGTGGTGATATTTGTAGTGCTCCCAACACATTTGAGGAAGAAAAGCCAGTGGGATGGGTTAATTTCTGAGAGAGTTCTGTCATCCCTATGCTTATTATTGATGTTTACAATCTCTTTTTAAGTATCTGTTAGTTGTTAATTGTCTGGTGGAAGTTATAATTGAGTGAAATAAATATTGGATAGCACAGGGCAAGCTGGGGGAGCGCATTAACTTCCACTGATACATGGAGTTAAAGCAAAGATATATCAATTTTTATTCAAATAATGGAAAAGTCTCATCCCTGCATGGGATAGGAAGGATGCTGATTGCATGAATTCTGCCCATCCTGTGCCTGGAGGTCACAGGACATTGGAGAAAGTGGGTTTGGCCTCCCAGTAGGAAGCCAGAGCTTGTGAAGTATCTGAGAAGTTAATGCGTCTCTTGCCAGTGAGGTTGGAGAAGGGCATTAGTGATTAGCAAATACATTTTTGAACAGGTGAAGAGAAGTAAGAAAAATGCAAATTAACAACAAAGTTTGGAGATGCTTTTTTCTTTATATATTTCTACATTCACACTGTGTAGGAAGAGYGGTACCATTTGCAACTAACTTTTGCTCCTGTGTGAGATCTGTGAAACCCAGAAGGGGATTTGCATGTGTGAACTGGAGGTGAAGCTATGTCAGAAGGACAAATTTGTGTTTTGAAAGGAAAAGTACTGATAYGATGAATCTTAAAGAGACTGAGGAATTCCTGGTCAACTGGATATATTAGGCATCAGATTCTAAGATGAAAATGGCCAAATCCCATGGGAACAAGCAGTGAAGGAGCCAGAGACAGGCAGCCTTTARCTTATGATATTTGCAGATGTCATGAAGACTGAAGGAAAGATAAAACATGAAAAGGGCAAATCACTGAAAGAAATTATTTGGATTGGTTGGCAGGTGAACCTAAGTAAATATATTTTAAAGAGCCAAATGCAAAGCTTCAAGGAAGCACTTGTCTTTATGAGGGGTTCTTTAGGGGATGCCATGATTTGGAAAAGGACTTCAGGGTCATGGCGAATAATCAGCTGTGCAAGAACTACTAGTCAGAATCAAAATCGTAAATTGGATTTATGAGCAGAATTGGATTTATGAACAGAAGAATTTCTGGTACTGCTAAGTGAGTTATGCTGCCTCTGTGTTGGTGTTGAGGTAAACACAGTTGTGGTACAGCCTCCGGTGCTGCTGTCTGCAGTTCAGGGGAGACGATTATTGCTTAGAAAGGGTGTAAAGAAGAGCCTGCTACGCAGCTGAAAGATCAGAAAACATTCCTTGTAGCTAAACACTCAAGGAAGTTATTTTGATTAATGAGAGAAGCTGAGAGATTACTTGGCAGTCCCAAAATAGGAAGGAGGTCAAGGGGATTCTTCATTTGACATACAAGCCATCAGAAGCCCTAACTACTATAAACTTAAAACTAGGGCTAGAAGAAAGGCAGATTTTTAAGCAAGRATACTTAATCATTGGAGCAACTTACCAAGGCTTATGGTATTCACCAAATCCTTCAGCACTTCAAAAAAATTTTTTTAAAAGATGTTGTTGTTTTAAAAGAGGTTCTAAATCAAACTGGTCCTGCTTCAGGTATATCTAAAGACTTGTTCTGCATGAGAGTAAATAATCAACCACCTGCTGTACAATCTACTGTACAATCTATGTATGTGTAGTCTTATACAGTGTGTGTAATCTATACTGGCTAAGTAATAACCAGGGAATYCTCTGCATTTCCATGATCTGTGCAAATGCAAAATATACATCTTCTGTAGATCAAAAATCTATTTTATTAGAGCAAATAGTGGTATACAAATATCGAAAGCAATAATTCTTGCCACTGGAGCAGCGGAGCAGCTCTGGGATGCTACGAAAACAAGAGCATTACGAATCCCGCAGCTGAGGCACCTCGTCTGCATCTTCTCTCTTGCACTCCTGATGACATGCTGGATGGCAGTGATTGAAACTGCCTGTTTATTAGATGTGACAGCTTCCACTGATGAGGCTCTTTGTAACGCTACGAAAAGAACAGATGCTAAGATGAAACTGCTTTAATTTTCTAACACAGAGCTATTGCTCTGSTGGACTACTGAGACAGAGGCTCTGTGATCATTTAACACCAGCTCTGTGTGCTTGCACATCATGCAGCAGTACAAATTTGATCAAAATCAGGCAAGAGCATATGATTCCATTTCTGTTGGTTTAGCCAGAGCACACAGTACAGTGTTTACATTGGCCTTATAATTTTATGTTGACTTTTTGCTGGCTGCAGGAAGACAGCATGAAGCTGGAGTAGCCTCGACAGAGAATACTTGCTCTACATTAAATAAGCCTGGCCAAAATCCCCTCTTCTAAAAATTATGAATAAATGTGAATCACCTGAGTGACTCTGTACCAGTATATTGCACCATCTGATTATAGTAGCTTTGGGATCTGATGCTAAAGGTCCTTCACTATCTTGTCAAATCACAGCTTGAGAGCCAAGCTGGACTTGCTGGAGTTAAAACAGTGACACCAAAGAATAATCTCATTGTGCCTGCTCTCCAACCACAAAYGCTAGTATGCCAGGCCCTGTGCTGCCTTTGAAATTGCCAATGGTTCCTGAAAAGAAAAAAACAATCAAACGAAACCTCTACCTCCTGCCAAAACAAGAACACTTCTAGGAAAATAGCCGGAGGTATGGATGGATTACTCTGAACTTGCTGTTTCAAAATCAGGTTTTGTCTCTTTAGATGTAGTCCATTCTTTGGAAAAGTGTAACTTCCCACACTTCTGACCTACATTGAGTCCTCTGGTTTTGGGAGGGTGCCGGGTGAGCAAAACAGGCCAATTAATTTTAAGCACAGTTGTAGTCAGTATAAATGAATGGTCTACCAGAATGAGTAACTGCTTTGTCAACYGGCTGGACAATTTTAGAAACCATAAAGACCAATCAGTTTGTGGTTGGCCTACAAGATTTATATTATTTTTAAGGCTGGAAGGAGGCACAGTGACCAGTGACGCAGATGCACTTTGAAAGTAGGTTGGGAGAGCATATTCTGTAAAAAAAGCAATGTATCAGTGCAGTTTTCCCCAGTACAATATAGGAATGAAAACACAGTTGTGGTTGTCTGATTTCTAAGGACAAATACTTTGAATGTTCTGGAATTACAATATCAAAATATCAAAATCTACAATGTAGGTGACATGGGAAACAAGGACTTAAAGAAGTCTGGACAGATAGTGAGCTCAGTCTCTGTATTGGAAATCTGGAATAGCCCCACTGATCTTCATGGCAGTAGATGAACTTGTCCCTGTGACTTCACACTTTGAGAAAGCAGAACAGATTCTTAAAATGTGCTTCAGGACATGGAACAGCTAACTCTCCTAGTGAGGAAGTGGCATCTTCTGATCTGCTGAAATTCACAGGACTTTTCCAGTGTGAATCCACAAAGGCTCAAGCATTTATGAAGAGCCATTAACCATCACGTAGCTAGAACAGCTATGTATCAAGTCCACAAAGCACAAAATTTACATTACTGGGTAATGCCACTTTGGAGTGGCATTTTGAAGATCCCTGAAAGTATCACTTAATAAAAACATGCTGTTAGGCTGATGGTCGTTTTTCTTCCTCTACTATGGGGCCCAAGAGCTCCCTTTCTCATGTAGGTTTAGAGTTCAGARTGTCTCGTTCTGTCATCCAGTACATTGGATAGATGTTGTCTGTTTTTTCTGCTTATATTTATCCCACATGAAGAAAATGCATAGCTAAAAAAAATACTTAAGGATGCTTTCCAGGGAATATCACCTATGCATCCCTCAAGATTTTCTTTAACATTCCTTAAGCCCTATTGAGTGTATCCAATGACAGACTGTCTCCCCATAAACACAGTGGAATAATTGCCTTTAAAGAATTTTGCTGTTACAAAGGCAAGCAGTGACACAGTTAGAAAATGCCAAAATCAAGGTGGTCAATACAAACTCAGTATGGTCCTGTGTGTAAATGTCCAGTCTAAGACAGTCTCTTGCTACATGATAATGTATTTTTTCCTCCTGATTTATTCCAACTACARTACCAACCTGGTATTCACCAGATGGTAAGCTACTTGATATTTCTTTTTGTTCTTCCTTTATAGTAGCCCTTGCCAGTGGCTTAACTTATTGCCTTCTACTTCCCATCCCTATGGGCTAAAAGTCCAAAGGTCATTCAGTGTGAACATGGCTTAGGTGACAGACCATYTGGACTGTATCATTTATGATCCTCTCTGCAGACCTTCTCTTTGTTGCGTTCAGAAATTCACAGAACAAGTCGGGCACACCGGATAATGTATCTGTATTTTAAGAGATACCCCTGCTGTGCTTGCAAACACTTCCTTTCAAACTACAGGGCCCAAGTATCCCTAGGAATGGAAAATATTATGAAAGCCAAGCCTAGAGAGCACTACCAGCTCCTTTTCCACTTCACTGTCACCCTCACAACTGCTCTGGGCAGGAAAACTTGACCTATACCTCAGCTAGCRCCATACACCACTGAACGAGTGGCTGGAGCTGCTTCCCCATGGGAAATACGAAATGCTGCTTGCCTGTATGCACAAGCTCTGCAGTGAGTAATCCTCCTTGCATTTTCTCCCTTGGCTTCAGAAAACTGRATTCTATTGCACTGGTCACGGGGAGAAGACTTGCACTCAAGTGCCAGGTCTGCACTTTTTCCAGAAGTGGGCATCTGCCTATACCGTGCTGCAGAGAAAATCCCGCCACCCAAATCCTTTAAAAATGGATGAAAATACATTGTTTAGTAAATACTCATTAAAACAGATGTCTAAAGGGGTGCAAAATGTTGCAAAATKCTGATATTAATGTTGCAATGATTAATGATTCCAAGTATTTGAGATGCAGTTAACTGCTTTCACCAAATCACCTCTGTATAGACAGAGTTTGTAACTCATACAGCTTGAGTTCTTCCTAAAAGCCACATAAATATCCCATTTTGCATTGGGTCCAGCAGCAGCTCCAGAGATAAGTATGTTACTGACATGCAGAACTTCCTAAAAATACAGTTACCCATTCAGAAAGGCAAAAAAAAACGCCACTAGGCTAAAGTACCTCAGAGCAGCCCTCAGGCACCCTGCTCCAGTTGTTGAAATCTTTCTGACTAGCCTGTTTGGCCTTCGGAAAGGTTCAGAAATCCTTACTCACATCTTCCCGAAAGAGAGAACAGGATAAGCCCAGCAGACTTCYCTGAATCCAGTCCCTTAGAGAGAGGGAAGGCTTCTCAGAGCAGGTGAGGAAAGCTGCCAGCTTTGCCTTGAGCTGGTATGTTCTACCTAATGTTGCAGAATGGTTCTCCAAGCAGCATTGCACTTGGTCTCTGCTACACAGAAGCTATAAGATATATATATATATTTACTCTATTTTTTAACTCTATTTTTTGTTTACTGGGAGATCAAACATTTTGCTTACTTAWACCTTACTATCATCTCATATATGACTCCTTTGCAGTGGAACGGTCTAAAATGGTTATCCAAGTGCGTCCGCAACCTCCACTTTCCTGGGGAGCTGCTTTTGCAGAGTGGAGCCTTAGTAATCTTCAGCTACACGGATAAGATCAGCTCCCTCTTAGATCAGTGGGTAAAAGCATGCACAGCCTGCCTAGTGCTGATATCAATTTTACACTAACTGCAGGAGCTGCAGCTGGCAGAAGAACTGGAATTTTTTTTTAATTAAGGCACTACATGGACCCAGGTAAAGTCCCGTTTAGCAAATGAAATGAGGACAAACAGCAAAGATGGATACTCTGCTGCTAATCTTAGCCAACTTTCCCTCAAGGGTGCATCGAGCTTCCCCTCTTTTTTATCTGCTCTCCTGCAGAGCGTATAAGGGAGAAGAAGTCCAAGACCTCACTCATCCCTGCTTTTCTAAGCTCGATTGTGCAAGGGGAGATCTGTCCCTGCACACCGGTGACGACAGAGAGCGATCAGCCGTTCGTGCAGCAGGAAGGCAGACGTCTTGCGCCCTGCACCTCCCAGACAGAAGCAGAGTGGCATCTCCTTTCATACTTCCTTTGGCTCCCATGCTGGCAGCGATCGCGAATCCCTGCAATCCCCCCCCGTGCGTCTGAGCTGGTGTGGCRGAGGGAGGCCTGGCTGAGGCATGGGCTTGTTCAACTACCTTTACCTGTTAGAGGGAGGGAAGTGGAAGTAATGAGGAGATGTGTGCTGGTGGAACTGAGTAGCAGCAGCAAGGAGATGGCATTTCACAGGAGTGAAAATGCAAASAGGAATCTAATGAGGACCAGGTAATAGGAAGGGAAGGTGGAAGCTGAGYGGAGAAGGGGTCTATATAGTCATCRTGCTGTCTGTTCATATTATATAGCTGGATCTGTGCTCTACGTGCCCTTGCATAGCCTCTGCATAAGGAAAGACCTGCAAAGAATGCATAGTTTTCTTTTTTACATATACCTGTCTAATTCACTCAACCATACCGATTACATATTCATTTCCACCTCAAATAAGCAAGTGGATACAATAAGACAGAAATAAATGAGAATGTAAGACATGCTCTTTCACRCTCTTACAATCGTCAGACTAACTRTATCATTTCTGCAGCTCCACGGAAGGCAATGAAGCTGAAATTAGTTCTTCATGCATGGATTATGGTATTGCGTAGTGATTTTTAGGCAGCCATAAAATGCAGTATAAATAGTTTGTCCTCAGTCTTTCAGGGTGCAGTGTTTCATTTGTTTGTTTACTTCTGTTAGATTACAGCTATTCTACAAGCTCAAGGAAACAATTGAAAAATTTAGTACAAATGAGAGAATAATTTTGCAAAAAGGGCAGAAAAGAGCTGARGAGTGATAAACTAAAAATCAGAATGTACCTACATTTGAAGAAAGCTAGGAAAATAATTTCTAAAATACAGTAGAGGCAAGCAAGCCTACAAACTACACTATAAACAAAGTTATTATGTCCATTTTTATTTGTTCAAGCCAGGAGAAAATCAGAGAGAGACATGAAAGGCAGCAGAGACATCATGACAGACAAGTTTCTGATGGATAATGGGCAATTCAAGCCTGTTTTGTGTTCTTTCTCTTTCTTTGCCTAACATGCATCCATTTGGTTTTCTTGTACATCACAGCCACGTCTTGAACACAATGTTCTTCCTGAAGGATAAAAAAAGTTCATTGAGGTGGAGAAGGATTGAAAGTCAGTAACCTTTCATATAGAACAGATTCCAAATCAGGTTGCTTCATAAAAAAGTTAACACACCAAAAACCCTAAAAATTGAGTTATCAGAATAAAAACATAAATATTGAGCACAATAATAACTGAATTAGATTAAATGCAGGTACATACCTAACTAGGCTAAASCTTTCAGTCACAATCTGTTGCATCAGTGCACCGATTCTCAAAACTAAAGAATTCAGTTGTTTCTGATTCTTAATGCATAAATGTCACTTTTTGTCCACTGACCACATCTGAAGTCAACAAATCCGCCAGCTAAATCTCACACTTGTAGAATGCACTTACATCCTCTCTGGGCCAAAGTCATTGGCTAGCTTGATGTAGTTAAGTGGTTTTCATGACRCATTCAGATCCTGTCAAATCTAAGCTATCAATTTAAGTACTTGTCTGACCTTCTCAGTTGTAGGAGGAACAGGGAGTAAAAAGAGAAAGAGTCTAAAGATGCACATCTTGTTATTATACGTTGTCAAATGTGATGTTATTTGACAACTAATAAATAAACATCACTAATTTCATAGAATCATAGAATCAGCAAGGTTGGAAAGGACCTCTGAAGATCATCTAGTCCAACCTCCCTGCTCAGTGGGGTCACCTASAGCATGTTAGACAGGGSTGCATCCAGGCAGGCCTTGAATATCTCCAGAGARGGAGACTYCACAACCTYGATTTCAACACAGYCTRTTCTAAATTCTTTYAGAAAACCTTTATCAATGTCCTTGGTAGAGGCTCTAGAAACGGAGGTGGGTACGTAGAGTAACTTGTGTCTCCTTCCATTGAAAGGCTGTAACATGTTTTTTCAACAACAATACGGTAGCTTGTCAAAATTCACCATGAACATGCTGGACAATATAACATTTGTTAATACAACACACCAGTATGCTGTTACCTAGCTCACTGGGAAGGGAAATTCCACAAAAACTATTTTGTGTCATCACTTGTTTCTCTGAGTAAGTCCTCATGTTAGAAAATAACCCTTATTTGATCCCTTCTTTGGCAAAAATCYGAAAAAGCTTCTTGCATTGAACCAGTGTTAACATACTAAATTATTTGTATTTTCCCTGTATTTCTTTTAATCTGAAGCATGTTTTCTCTCTTTTTTTTAGAGAAACTTGAATTTCCTTCCAATTCTGAGGGCAATGACAGTCCAACTAGCTGCCAATAAAGGTTGTCTCACCTTGGTAAAGAATAAAACTAAACAGAATTAATAGTCTTCTATATTGCTCCCCAGAATAGTTTGGTTTCTTTTTATCAGTTCATGTAGACATGATTTCTTTTTTTGAATAACTCTGTTGCTAAAGTATTCACACAACTGCACTTCCTACTTGCTGAATCCATAAATTATGTTTTATATCAGATTGTCTAGCATATGTCTAATAATCAGTTAAAAAAGAGCAGTAGAATAAAAACTTTTGGAAGAGAGAATCTTTTTTAGGAGAGAAAGTGCTTTTTTCAATCAGAAGAATAAAAGCAGTCTAGATACATTTATGCTACGTGACTGAAGTTTTGTGTCTTTGTTCGCTTTTTGCTAGATTTGACATATCCCTCACAAGCAACTGTGGTTCTTGAGAGAGAGAAGGGAAGAGATTGCAACTTATTATTCACCTAGATGATAGGAAAATATCTTTTATATGTCAAGCAGTACAACGTAGGTGGTATAATTTCACATTATCTTGCATTGCTGCTCGTCTTCAGCTACGCTTTTTAAAACCTTCCTTGTCATTGGTATGGTGTCTACACATAAAGTGATTGCACATTTCACCTTGATGCAAAAAATGGATTTCCAAATATTAGARGCAGCTCAGAAGAACAGTGACTATTCTTCACTAAAATGCGTATATACAAATACACATATGTACTRTGGTTTACAAGTTTTTACTTTATAAAGGTTACAGAAAGAGAATTTTCTATTTTATAGTTTATTTCATTAACCAAAAGCATAAATGTGTTTGCAAATCAAAGCAATGAGAATTTAAAGCAAATTCACGCTCTAATATGGAGCTGAATTCTGAAGCTTAAATTAGATTCTTAGCAGAACTGACTATTTTATAATCTACTTGGGAAAAATACTAGGCAAAAAGCTCTTCTGGTACTTTGGTACTTTGCCTTTACATGACCCAGGTAGCAATATGGGCACTGGTCACTTGATCAACAGCTTCACCTTGGCTTTAAATGCAATGCTGGAAATACGTTGAGAAAGAAGTGAAGTAAAGAGCTAATTTGAATGGAAGAAGAAGAATGCATGGAACATGAGCAGGGAAGTATTTTTAGGACTCTGAGCAGTTCACAAGAAAGTTCAAAAAAAAAAAAAAAAAAAAAAGGAAAGTTGAGTCTTGGTAAGCCATTGGTTCCTATACCCATGACAGTATAAAGTTAGGTGGAATTTAAAGAAGTGAGAGAAAAGGTGACCAGCGTATTTCAGAGTCTTTCCCACTGAGTCATACAGAAAATGCCAGATTCTCCACAGAGTAGGAAAAAATAAGTATTTTTAAACAATTACAAAAATGAAATAAAATATGCAAATATTATCCTCTTCTGGCACTAGGGAAGCCTTAAACTCCAAAAGGTTTAGGTCGACTATTGTACACAGTACTTTTAATATTGGAAAGCTACTTGATAGCACTGGACTAGGCCTCTTCCTTTTTTCCACCTTGTAATAGTGACTGTATTATTCAAATAGGATGAATGCATGTATATTAAATTTTTAACTTGAATATTATGAAATTTACATAAATTAAGAATGCATTTGGCTTTCCCTCCAATCAACAAAATCTGGATATTGCTTGTTTGTTTGTTTGTTTGTTTGTTTGTATTATCTTTTAACAAACTCTATGAGAACATTGCTTTTAACCTTGCACCTGAGAAAGTCTTTCACCAGCGGGGCATGAGCCTGGGCAGTGGAATCGGGTCAGTATGAATCCAAGACTCTTACACTCTCACATGGTAATACTGAGTCTATAATACGAAACATGACAATGTATACAAGCTGTATGGGATGGAGCTTTAAAAATAAAAGCTTGTATGGACAGTGCAGATATGCATGTATATCTTGTAAGGCATTTGATTTTGGTACTTTTTGGCAACGCAACTGAGGATTTAGAACAATCAAAAATTAAGATGATAATCCGCTAATCTGCTAATTGAAAGATGACATGTTGTCCTTGGGCAGTTGATTTATTAGGTGCTAAAGGGATTTATTCTTATTCTACAGTACCATGCAGTCATCAGTAATTCCAAAGCAAACACACAGACTATATTCTATATATTTCCTGATGACACCAAGTTTGAAGGAATGGCAAATAATGCTGAATGGAGGTCACAGAGCCCTCTCAATCATTTGATAAGATAGATACCTGTGCAAGTTTTAGGGCAGCCACATACCAAACAGTACTTTGAAGAACAAAAGGAAACATCTGAGGTCATGGAAACTACACARCTGAATGTATGCTCTCAGCCTGTTGCTGTTAGAAAAGGTGACCTCAATCTTTACTGTATAATAGGAAGCTGAGTAGGAAATTAGCYCATCTCTGACGTTGATGCAACCATCCTTACAATATAGTCTTAACACTGACAGATGAGGAGAAAATTGAAAGTGTTTAGTCAAGAGTCACAAAAATGACCCAAAGGCTCCAAAATGATCCATAACAGCACTTTATAAATTGATCTACCATCTAACTAACTTAGCTTTAATTCCCAATCACTGGTGTTTCTTACACCTTTGTCTGCTGGAGGGGAGACTCCTCCATAATCACCTGGCTGCTCCGTGCCACAGAAATCGCAATCAAGCTAAATCAAACTTTTGCCTAGGTAAGCTAAGCAGATTGAACTCACTGAGCTTTTTTACTGCAATGCATTTTAATTGTTCTTTTGATCAAAAGACTCCTGCAATATGCTTTTAGGTTTTTTTGGGGGGTGGAAGGGTTGAGGGGTTTYTATGATGTTGTGTTTCAGTTGGAGTTGATGCAAAAAGAACTCCTTGTGTCCTGAGTGAGGAAGAAAACTGCACTACATAATACCTTTGACAAAAAAAGTGGAGGATGTTGCTGAAAATACTGGTTATGTACCTGTTAATACTATTAATCCAGTTATTTTAATGGGTGTCCTCTCAGACATGGTCAGACATCTTTGTCTGAGACTCAGGATTATTCTGTGAAGATTTATGCACAAATCTGACTTCKTGTACTGAAACTTCAGAGACTTAAGATGTTCATGCTGAGTAATATTAAGCAAAGATATGAGTTTTTTGAGCTCAGACTTTCCCTTGTCTTTGTGCAGAATATAGATCGCAATTGAAATTGTTGGTACTAACATGAAGTGTTTTAAAGGCTTGCAATATCTCAGAGGAAGTTTTGTGAAGATCAGTTAGCAACTTTTTCTTGGTTTTGTTTGCAACTATGCATTGATGGAAAAATTCACTGCTTTGAGGAGCCCAGTGCAGGGAATTATTTCTTCTGCTGGTCCCCAGCTCTGAAGCTGAGGAAAGTTCAGTGCATATGTACACAGCATTTTCATTTGTGAGCTCCTCCACTGATTTGAGGATCCCATCTCCTTTTAAAAATAGCTTAATTCTACTTCTGAAATAGGACTTTTTTCCTGTTTTTATTTTTAAATGCAATTTATTATGCATTTGTTAGTCAGTAAATGAATTTATGTGGGATACCACAGCACAGGATTTCAACCTTTCTTTGAAATCTGTCTTACAAATTAGTGTTCTGTTGCTACCATTATTGTCAAATATTAATAAAATAGAGGAATTACATTCTTCTTTTTCAGGAAAGGCCTGTAAAGCCATCTCAGCTTAAGAGAATCAGATTTAAATATTATTTACACACATATCTAACACCTTAAAACAGCAACAAATACTACTAGTATATTAAACATTTGCTTAAATTCAGAAGATAGCAGCTGAACTAACTCAGTGTTAGTTTTTCTCACCCTGTACATAACATGATATAACATCCTGACAAAACATTTGTTATTAAAAAATTCTGAAAACATCTTCAGTAAATATATTTTATGTATGATACATCAGTTTAGAATTTTGTACAATAATATTGCATAGGATGTTTGCAGCTTCTTTATATATTGCACATATGTCTTAATTCACAGCAGAAAGGAGGAAAAGAGCGATAATTATACTTAAGGATATATTAGGGAAACCTCTGTGCTCGGTTATCTCTCTGAAATGCCTGTACACCAATGCACTCAGCATGGGGAATAAACAGGAGGAACTGGAGATCTGTGTGCAGTCACAGGACCATGATCTCATTGCAATTTCAGAGACGTGGTGGGATAGCTCACATGACTGGAACGCTGCCATGGATGGCTACGTGGTTTGTAGGAAAGACAGGCCAGGAAGGTGAGGTGGCGGAGTTGCTCTTCATATGAGAGAGCAACTGGACTGTATCAACCTCTGCCTAAGGGTGGATGAAGAGCAAGCTGAGAGCTTACGGGTAAGGATTAAAGGGCAGGCCAACACGGGTGACACCGTTGTGGGCTACAGGCCACCTGATCAGGAAGATGAAGTCAATGAGGCCTTCTACAGACAGCTGGAAGTAGCCTCACGATCACAGGCCCTGGTTCTCATGGGGGACTTCAGCCACCCTGATATTTGCTGGAAGGACAACACAGCTAGGCACAAAAACTCCAGGAGGTTCCTGCAGAGCACTGATGAAAACTTTTTGACACAGGTCGTGGAGGACTCAACAAGCAGAGGTGTCCTGCTGGACATTGTACTAGCAAACAAAGAAGGACTGGTTGGAGATGTGAAGGCTGGGGGCAACATTGGCTGTGGTGCCATTAGATGATAAAGTTCAGGATCCTGTTTGGAGGAAGCAGGGTAATAAGTAGGATCACAGTCCTGGACTTCATGAGAGCAGACTTTGGCCTCTTTGGGGACCTACTTGGAGGAATCCCATGGGTTAGGGCCCTAGAAGGAAGAGGGGTCCAGGAGAACTGGCTAGTATTCAAGCATCACTTCCTCCAAGCTCTAGAGCGGTGCGTCCCTATGAGTAAGAAGTCAAGCAAAGGGGGCAGGAGACCTGCATGGGTAAGCAAGGAGCTCCTGGCAAAACTCAGACAGAAAAAGAAAGCACACAGAATGTGGAAGAGGGGACAGGCTACTTGGGAGGAATATAAGAATGCTGTCAGAATATGCAGGGATGCAATGAGGAGGGCTAAGGTGCATTTGGAATTAAATCTGGCAAGGGATGTCAATCAAGGACAGCAAGAGCGATTCTTMAAATACATCAGTAGCAAARGGAAGACTTGGGAAAATGTGCACCCACTGCTGAGTGGGGTGAGCGCTCTGGTAATGAAGGATACAGAGAAGGCAGAGTTACTAAATGCCTTCTTTTCTTCAGTCTTTACTGTTGAGAGCAGCCCTAAAGAATCCTGCAGCCTGGAGATGAGACAGAAAGTCTGGAGAAAGGAAGACTTTCCCTTGGTCAATAAGGATCAGGTTAGAGATCATTTAGGCAAACCTGACACCCACAAATCGATGGGCCTGGATGCACTCATAAGTATAGAGAAAGCTGCTCGATGTTATTGCTAGGCCACTCTCCACCATCTTTGAAAGGTCGTGGAGAACAGGAAAGGTGCCTGAGGGCTGGAAGAAAGCTAATGTAGCTTTCTGATTATTACCCTATACCTTAATTTTTGTCTTGTAACTAGAAATGGGTTATAAATACAGGCTGATTTTTCATAGAATCATAGAATCAGTAAGGTTGGAAGGGACCTCTGGAGATCATCTAGTCCAACCTCCCTGCTCAGCAGGGTCACCTAGAGCATGGTAGACAGGCTTGCATCCAGGCGGGCCTTCAAGATCTCCAGAGAAGGAGACTCCACAACCTCTCTGGGCAACCTGTCCCAGTGCTCTGTCACTCGCACAGGGAAGAAATTCCCCCTCACGGTCAGGCAGAACTTCCTGTGCTTCAATTTCTGCCCATTGCTTCTTGTCCTGTCACAACTGAACAACTGAAAAGAGTTTGTCCCCATCCCCTTGACACCCTCCCTTCAGGTACTTGTACACATTGATAAGATCCCCCCTCAGTCTTCTCCTCCCCAGGATGAAGAGGCCCAGCTCTCGCAGCCGTTCCTCATARGGCAGGTGCTCCAGCCCTCTGATCATCCTTGTAGCCCTCCGCTGGACTCTCTCCAGTAGCTCCATGTCTCTCTTGTGCTGGGGAGCCCAGAACTGGACACAGCACTCAAGATGAGGCCTCAGCAGGGCTGAGTAGAGTGGCAGGATCACCTCCCTCGACCTGCTGGCAACACTCTTCCTAATRCACCCCAGGAGACCATTGGCCTTCTTGGCCAAAAGGGCACATTGCTGGCTCATACTTAGCTTGTTGCCCACCAGCACTTCCAGGTCCTTCTCTGCAGAGCTGTTCTCCAGAARGTCAGCCCCCAATGTGTACTGGTGCATGGAGTTATTCCTCCCTAGGTGCAGGACCCTGCACTTACCCTTGTTGAACCTCAGGAGGTTCCTCTCTCCATCCAGCTCTCCAGCCTCTCCAGGTCTCTTTCAATGGCAGCACAGCCCTCTGGTGAATCAGCAACTCCTCTCAGTTTTGTATCACCAGCAAACTTGCTGAGGAGGCACTCTGTCCCTTCATCCAGGTCACTGATGAAGAAGTTGAACAAGTTGGACTCAGTACTGAGATCTGGAGAACTTCACTAGCTACCGATCTCCAACTAGACTCTGTACCACTGATGACGAGCCTCTGAGCTCTGCCTTTCAGCCACTTCTCAATCCACCTCACTGTCCACTCATCTAACCCACACTTCCTGAGCTTCTCTAGGAGGATGTTATGGGAGAAAATGTCAAAAGCCTTGGTGAAGGCAAGGTACATAACGTCCACTGCTCTCCCCTCATCTACCCAGCCAGTCATTCCATCCTAGAAGGCTATCAGGTTGGTTAAGCAGGATTTCCCCTGGTGAATCCATGCTGGCTACTCTTCACCTTCTTTTCCTCCATATGCCTGGAGATGACATCCAGAAGGAGCTGTTCCATCACCTTTCCAGGGATGGAGGTGAGGCTGACCAGCCTAGAGTTGCCTGGGTCCTCCTTCTTGCCCTTCTTGAAGACTGGAGTTACATTAGCTTTCTTCCAGCCCTCAGGCACCTTTCCTGTTCTCCACGACATTTCAAAGATGGTGGAGAGTGGCCTAGCAATAACATCCGCCAGCTCCTTCAGTACCAGTGCGTTCATCCCATCTGGGCCCATGGATTTGTGGATGTCAAGCTTGCCCAGAAGGTCTCTAATTCTATCCTTTTCATCACAGCTCAGAAGAATCCAGCTGCAGAATCGAAGTGTTAATGGGAATAACACTTTTCGTTCCATTTTTAAGGCCACATGTTTTTTACTCTTAACTGCTTTACTAATTTTCCCTTCTTGTCCTTCGTCTAAAGGATGAGTCTGGTCTCACTCTCTGCTGCCAGCATTTAGCTCATTTATAGAAGCAAACTATGAGAAAAAGCAATAAAGAACCATGACACTGGATCTGTGGTAGCCAGGGAGCTGTCTTTATGCCCTACCAGGGCAGTAGCTACTCTTTCGCAATTGGTACAATTACATTTTTTGCTGCACCTGGGCTTTTCCAAACCTAACGTACAACTTTGTAGATCCTTTTCGTTGTAGAACCTCAATAGTAAATTTCCAAACATTATTTTCTGCTTGCATCTGGCTGTCWTTTTGCCTCTCTCTCTTCCAGTTTATTTCACATATTCTGATACAATCCAATAAGACAACAGATGGCAAGTTCATCCAAGTGGGTGTTATCCACTAGGGACTGCAAAACAAGAGCTTGTTTTCCAATAACTTCCTGCCTTTCAGGTTAAAAGTTTCAGATGAACCTACTGTGAGTCTTATATAATAGAAGTCTCAAAAGCAGGTCTCAAAAATGGCACAGGGACAGATGTGCCACTAACTTCAGTGAGTTGGGACTGAGCCCTGACCTTGAACGGAGTTTTGAAAAAATGCTAGATATACATTAAAACAAATCTAACTTACAGTGACTAGCTTTGTATTTGAGATTAGTGCATGAGTAGTACTGATAATGCAGTCCACTGGGAGAAACAGGGACAGTATAAAGGAAAAGTAGTGGAATGAGAAGTTAGGTGATTATATAGAAAACATCTGTTAAAAATTATTTGGCAGATTAAAAAGCCTGGGAAAGAAGGGAAAGTGGGAAGAAAGAATGGAGGAGGGAAGGAGGAAGGGAAGCCAGGAGGGAAGGAAAGGTACCAAATGGAATAGGAATGAACGGTTTGGCTGAACTCCTCCTCCTGAACACAGTTCCTACGTTACAGCTGCCATCTGGGCCAAAAAGTAATGAAATAAATGCTGTAAAAGAGTTACAAGGAGTAAAACAGACTTTTACTGGGATTCCTTGGGTAGAAGTGGGACAGTCTATATATTGTCCTGATGATAGTCGAGAAAAGTTTTCTTTCCATTCCTTAGCAAGAAAATATCCTTTTGATGAGGGAAGAAAGAGGACTGCGAATCCTTCAGGATAAATGTGATGAGCTATGAAACTGCAAAGGAAGAGTGTGAAGCACCAGAAAGTTTAGCCCTGGTCACAGATGAAGTTTTAGATTTTTCATAGGGCTGTTCAGCCTACAGCTGAACCAATACAGCATGCTACAACTAATAAAATTAACAGGAGTTACTGAAGAAAGGGGTACGTATTATTAGAAACAGTGTTGGAACACAGAAGAAATACCGATCATATTRAAGTCAAAGTAGGGGATAACCCTCAACCCTGGGGTAAAGGGGGGACACAATTGAACTAGATTACAGGACATTTATGTTGACACTTCTGAAGAGGTTTCAAAAGGCACACAAAAAGGAGCAATTAAGATCAGATAAAGAGACAAGTGGTTGGGTTTATCTAACCCAGCTTTAAATATCGAAAGTAACCCATTTAAACTTGACCCAGTGAGGCAAAGTTCCCATTAGAAATAAATAGATGTTTCAAGGGGACAGTTCATATGAACACATATGCCTGCCTTTGATCAAGATCAGAGAGCCTCTTTCTTTTCCCTTATTATAAGGCGAACTTAAGGTTGACTGCTCAGGCTTAGATGACTAACTTCTATTTGCTCATAAATCCTACCCAAGATATGAACTCTCACATAATAAAGCATCAAGAACTTTACTGGTCATGGGGAAGTCTTTCTATGTTGGTCAGTCTTCTACTAAAATCTTGTATTTTGCCTATTCATCAGGAAGACTCTGTATGATGATCAATCCTGTTGAACTAAAAGATCACTAAACAGAATCACAGAATGGCTGAGGTTGGAAGGGACCTCTGGAGATCATCTAGTCCAACCTCCCTGCTCAGTGGGGTCACCTAGAGCATGTTAGACAGGGTTGCATCCAGGCAGGCCTTGAATATCTCCAGAGAAGGAGACTCCACAACCTCTCTCTGCACAGCCTGTTCCAGCGCTTTGTCACTCTCACAGTGAAGATATTCCTCCTCACATTCAGGTAGAACTGGCTGTAGTTCAGTTTGTGCCCTTTGCCTCTTGTCCTGTTGTCCTCTTGACACCGCCCCTTAAGGTATTCGTAGACATTGATAAAATCCCCTCCCAGTCTCCTCTTCTCCAGGCTAAACAATTGTTTAAACCCCTGGAGTTATAAAAGCAATCTGAAATACTGCTATAATTAAAACRTATTTTGCAGTAGACATTCCTTCTGTCAAGAAACAGTAGGAATCTAAATGATGGCTCTTCCACATGGACTTGTTAACACTGAGAAAACCTCAGTGCCAAGAAATAGGTTTTAGGAAATCTGGATGTCATATATTTAGCTGAATCACTTTGCCTGAACTAATGTACTTAGCAAAAAACTCAAAACATTAAAATAGATGTACAGATTTCCTGATACTGCAAAGAAGTAAGATAAGTAAGATTTCTGGGTAAATTAATATCTTAAAAAAAAGCATTATTGTGTTTAATTTTACACATCTTTCTTATTTCTTGCACTTTTTAGTGATTTCAGTGATTATTTTGTGATTTTAGTGCAATGATTTCTTCAGGTTTTCTCCTTCTGGTGGACCACTCCTTCATGCATGACACACATGTCAGCAACATCTTTAATCCTGAGTTTTGCTTTTCATTCTTCACTTTTACTGCATGGATACAGGTTTCTGATTGTAATAGAATGAGCTTTACACATCCATCCCTGATGACTGCATCTTTCAAGTTTGTGCTCGCTCTTTTTGCCTCAGGTTATCAGCTGTCTGGGCTACAACTCACGTAAAATATCGCCAAGCCTTCTCATCTCACTGGAAAGACACAGAACTCTGCGGTGCTGTTCTTCACCCAGTTCTTCGGCCAGTTCTGAAACCGGCTCAGAACGAAGACTTGCACAAAGCAGGCTTTCCGGAGGTCTAAATTAGGACCTGATGAAACAAAGCATACTTAAAGCAAGCCATATTTAAATCTTGTCACAAGTTTGGCAAAGCTTTCCTAAGCCTCTGGCAAAAGTAATCTTTCAGAGGTGTAGATACATTCTGGTGCKTGACAGATAAAAGATAACCTGGTCTATTCTAATTTTCAAAGTATTTCTCTGTAATTTGAGTGAAACTATATATTTAATTATAATGGGTATGGTATCTGTCTTGGGCTTATTCATATCACTTGTATTAGGACCTTGGAGTTCTTATGGTGGACCACAGTCCTTCTGTATTTAACAACTATAAACCACAATAAAAAGGGCATTTCAAGATATTACACTGCAAAAAGCAGTTTAGAAAGGAGATTCAAAAACTAAGATGGGAACGGAAGGAAGCAATGAGAAACTGACAGTGGTTGCTGAATATTGTTATTAGCGTGGGCTGCCAAATACCACTGAATGCAGCATTTTGTAGGCAGGCAAAAGTTTTCTGGTTTACCAAAGCAAACCTGAAGAAGGAAAAGCCCATGGTTATAGAGACTTGTGTCTGCAAGGGTACACATTTCTGAGTAAAAGTTTTTTTTCTTGTGAAGGTATTCAAATTGTACTGCATTGCTGCTGATTTTCTTTCTTTCAGTGCTCATTGCAGAGGGCACTGCTATTCAAGTAGGATATTAAATAGCCTCTGTTGTCATTAAGCAATTAGCTGCACAATTAAATCTGAAGTTACATAAATGCTGCAAGCWGCACTCAGTAACTGCTTGTGAAGTGACACCTAGGTCATTTGTTCCCTGTTCACCAGGGAACACCTTCTCCTCTTCAAATCCCTTCTAATTCTAACAGGAATAATAATTAAGAATGATAACAAATAAMACTCAGTGGAGCAGTGAGGTGGTTTGTATTTCCCCAGCTCCGAGGGCAGATGGAGGAGTTCATTCCTGTCCCTACTCACTTTTATATATCCAGATAGGAAGGGATGTTCAGCTGTTGATTTACCAGAGGAGCACTGTAAGAGGGCATTAGTACTTTCCCCATATTACTACCTGCTTCCACATCRCATAATGCAACTGTGGTTGGGCAGTCAGACACTCTTCATATATTAACCAAAGACATGTTTACTCAAATTTTATAAACCAAATCCTTCCTCCCATGAACTCATTTACTGTGCTGCATGGACAAATTCTGCTGATGCCTACTCRCATGAATAACTCTAGTTGCTCCTTGAAATCAAAGTATACTGAGTAGTTGTATGCAAACTGCSTTAAGCCCTTAAATTCTGAGCTTTTGCAGGCAAAACTGCATCCAACACGCTTCGCAATGCTCTTGGAATGCTTTAACATCCTATGAAGATAAGTAAGTAAATAAATTTAGAAATGAAGATAAGGCTTTGAGAAATCCTTAAGCTGACCTTCAGCCAAACACCAAGAAAGGAATTATGAAGGAAGAATAATAGTGTCCCCTAAGTGTGAATGAAAGCTTCACAATCCCATTTAAGCATTCTTAGAAGAGCATTAAGCCATTTAAGATATTAGGGTGGTGAAAGACCGTTGTTCAGGATGGTGAATGAAAGTCTAGAAGTACGGGGTTACTCCTAACATGGAGAGATACTGTATTTCACTTTTGAAAATACATTTGGAGAAATTTGAGATCTTTTATTATTTAGGAGGCTTCAGATTCCTTAGGGATGGATAAGACCAATTAGGGCTTTAAAAGTATATATTCTAAAGCAGAATCTAGGCCACTCACATGACCACTCACAAAACAAAAATAGAGATTAAAAAAATCCAAATCTGAATGTATAGGCTGAACATGTACTGCATTACTCTAATCGCTTCGTGATTACCATTTTCACATTTCTTTCGTTTGTCATAAAATCAAATCTTCCCAAGCTCTCTGATAAAATTACACAGTGAGGTACAGTACATCAAAGAGAGCAGGTGAAAGAGAATTGCATATTCACACACACTGAAATTCTAGTTGACCTAAAAAGAAAGAGGTTTTTGCATTTCCTGCTTTTTCTTTCAGAAGCAATCCCCACTTCATGTAGTTAATGTTGCTGATTTTCAATTTGAACTGTTTTATCTGAACATAATTGAGAAGTAAAACAAATAGCTGAAACAACAGATTGTATTCGCTTTGTCTTTGCCTAGTTAGTAAAAGACAACGTTGCATTACTGAAAACACTAAGAAAATTTTAATCAGCTTGAAGTTTCCCTGAAGGATCTGTGTTAGTCTTACCCAGAAAAAGTAAAGATTGTACTTTGTTTCAGATATGGACTTTATAAGTGATGAATACCAAACATGCTCAAGGTCTTGCCCTTTGGGAAGCAAATCCCATCATGGCCTCATGACAGCTGTTATTTTTTGTATTTCTTAAAGACGTTAGTCCATTCTTTAAATACAGATTTAATCAATTTTCTACTTAAAATTCCTGGAAATAATAATCTCATTCATGTAAATTTATATTAAACATGAGATTACGTCAGTGCAACTTTAAGTGGGATTTCAAACCTCAGATCAGGTCATTTAGAGCCATCTTAAATCTGCCCTTTTGTGCACCCCCAGTCTGTGAAGGTTTTCCGTTCGGCGTTCATGCAATGCTAATGCAGTCGTGACATGCAGCCCATAATGGCTCTTTCCACCGCTGACAGCGCAGAAGGCCCACCGCTGTGTATTTTATTCACACTGACAAGGCTGAAGGGTCAGGCAGCTGCCTGCAAACTCTCCTTCCCTGTTACATGGACCGGGAACATATGCCAGCAGCGTATTCATTGGCAGCTCCCTTAAGCGAGGATTTAGGATGTTGCACTGTCTAAATGGACCAGCTGGGTGCTCGCCTCAACCTTCATTCTGGGCTAAATCCTTCACTGCGTGTCACGCACAGCTCTCCCCCGTGGCCAGCCGGGCAGGTTGACAATTTTCCGTGAAAGTAATGCCTGCAGAGAGTTCAAGGGATCAGGAATGAGGCAAAAAATATTTTTATCCTTTGCGGCTGTGTAACCCCCACAGATGCGCTCAAGTCCTATTGGACAAATGTTGCCAGTTCTGAGTAAAGTTTTGTTTGATAACAACAAATATGAGCTTGTGAGATTGCCTCACAATTTATTTAATGCATTTAGTTTTAAATAACCTTCGTGGTACTTGGAATTAGCCTGAACTGAACAGAGGAACACTGAATTATAAGGGAGAAAGATTAAGCCTGTCTTCAGGAACTTTGGCATTTTACTGATGATGTTATCTTGTCAACACATGCTGTCAGTGGCCCTTTAGAGATTGTTCTATGCAATATTTTCTAGATAGCATAATGAAATCTATTACCACATAAATGTTAGGGAAATCTAAGGTGTTTATAACTTAAGAAAAAAAGATTAAAAAAGCAAGCTAGCATTTCAACATGAAAACAGAAGAAGACTTCGCCTCACTGATTTCACATACAGTAATCTTGATGATTAAATATTTTGCTTAGCTCGTAGTGTAACAGCTCTACTAACATTTTGTGGCTGCCTAAGAGCCATGGGCTTAATTTAGAAAAAAATCTGTGTATGGGAACATGGGACTGTCATTGACTTACATTTTACCAAGCTGCTACCCACCAACTATCGTAACCAACTTTATGCGCAGTTTTAGCTCACCTCAGTTTTAAGCTAAAATGCTAAAGATGAACCAGTGAAGTTGATTTAGCAGATATTTTATCTCAGTATTGGAGTGGGTCAAGCACACACTGTTACAAGAGTTGTTATATGGGATCAAGACAACCATGAAGGACACTGGCAAGGACACCAGAAATCTTTGCTAATGAGCATATGTTTTATGCAAGTACAGCTAAGCAGAATAAGCCATAAATGGTCTGATACCCTACATAGGTGATTAAAACATACATCACTGGATTCAGTCAGACTGAATTAGTCACTATCCAGGTGTCTTCTACTTCAGCCAGAGAGACAAGATCTTAATGGGTGTTTTTTTTTCTCTCTCTCTTTTTGAGAAGATCACTGTCTTTTTTAGTATTAACACTATACTACTTATATGCTAACTCTGTTGGCTCCTATATACACATTGTTAATGCACACTAGGTCTTATCAGGATATGGCTATCTGTAAAGACAATGAAATCAAGTTTTGTACCTAGGTTTTCAACAACAAAACAAAAGCTTAAAAATTTCTGCTGTACCTGGGTAAGGGATGCTGAAGTCTGTGCATGAGCCTACACTAATGTGTATGCCTACATAGCCTCAGGTACACCTATGGTAAGCCTTTGGTAGTATTACAGTTACTTAAACAGTGCATACCATTGGAATATTAATGTGTATCATTCAGATGCTAACTGGTAACTAGCAAGCCCTTGAAATTCAAGCAGGATGTACCCCTGCCCTAGGGCAGCTCAYGCCATTTGCTGCTTGGCAATGCCCAAGCCGCTATAGCTACTCCCACATTTGCCTCATCATTGTGCCATGGATTACAGTTCCACTAGGCATGCTGGCATACTGGTAAATTATGAAGCAGTTTGGTATTGACACAAAAGGCTGTGTACCAGCAACACCACCACTATTTGARAAGTGTTTGTTGGCTTCTGTGATTCCTTTTTGGATGATGCACGTTTTTCTGGGGTTCTTTGTTTGCCATGTACCTCTGAGTCCTTTGTGTTGAGTTTTTGACTGTAAACACCTATTTGTTCCCTGTTCATTTTTTTTTTTTCTCAGAGTCTACCATGACTTCACTCTATGGGCTAAAGAACACTAAAAAATGTGCCTTTCTTTATGTTTCAATGTATGTGYACAACTCTGGTGTTTCTCCCAAGTCCACAGATTTTCCAAGAGCGGAATGAAAGTCCTAAATAGACAGTAGTCTCCTTCCCTAAAAAACCTTGATTCATAGCCAAAGCAGGCTCATCATGCACACCAAATGAAGCAGGAATCATGTAGGGAAAGAAAAAGGTACACAACCATACAAATAAAGGCTATGTCATAAAGCAAAAGGGCCACATTAAGGGCATTGGGAGAACTCTGTTTTTGCATTTCATTTTGGAACATTTGACTTCATGTAGTTATGAAGTCACTAAACTACTGCATTAGTTTAAYGGAGAATTTTGTAGTTTTCAAGAGTTAAACATTACAAAAATGAAACAGAAGCAACCCTCCTGTCCTAGAAGTCCCAATAATCAAGTAGCAGAACAACAGCACAGATTCCTTCCACTTGAGCTAACAGCGTGAGTGAAAGCTATTGTAATTACAAGCTGCATGGAGTTTACTAGATCAGTATCTTTTCAGTGTTTCATCATCAGGGTTTCACAGCAGCAGCATACTGTGACCTCCAGGGTTGCCCAGGACTTAGGAGATTGTGGTATCGCCACTTCCAGCCCCTGTCCTAACCTGATCCCTTATGACTTTAGTTCATGTAGCTTTTTTACTCTCAGTCTACATCCTTGTACCATTTTTTAGCCCACCGCCCTTGTTTCAAATGTCTGTGCTCCATTCACTGCTTTCTAACTGTCCCTCCAGGCTTGGCTGCTCATCCCTCTGCTTCCCCAGCCTGGGGAAAGACGAAGGAGTACTGAAAGCACATCAGAGACAGTCTCTTTGCCTGTAGTGCTCCCTGGCTTTGAAGAAGAAAAAAAAGAGAGACCTGACTCAACCCCTGCAGTCTTTTGCTAGCCCATGCTTAATACAAACAGAATATGACGACTTTGGGCTAACCTATAATGCATCTTTTCAGAGAATGTGAAAACCCAGTTCTCAGAAGCTTGTAGTTCAGCAAAAATCAGGGTCATCAAAAAGCATCTTTCCAAAACCAGAATGACTCCCTCAGAAGAATTCTAGCCCTGGTTCTAAAGCATGGGAACAGTGAAAGCTCCTAGTGTAAGAACTATTTTCATGTGGGTAAAACCAGACGCAGATTTATCAGGAAGGAAGGAGGCTTCATTCTCCTTTAGTCTCTCCTCTGCCCTCCATTAGCCCCAGGCATGGCAGTTTGAATTTCACTCATGTAATGTGGGTTCTCAGTTGTGTAGCCCTCCCAGTCAGATAGGGGTTATAGTTACTCTTCAAAAAAACAGCTTTTTTTTTTTTTTTGAAAAGTAGTTAACCTATTTTTGTTCAAGTTTTCAAAAGAAGTCTTTTGCCTGAGGCAGAAATTCAGCATGAGAAATTTCTGCCCAAATTATAAAAGAATGGCAGAGTTAAACTGATGGAGTTTGGCATCAAAAATTATAGATGCCATCACTTATGCCCTTTATACTCTGAGCATTTATATTGTAACACATACATGAACGCATACTTATGCAGTACCACATAGCACAGTACTCACTTCTCTTATCTTTTTAAAGAAGAAAAGTTTCTTTTTGTTTCTTTTTAAAAAAATGTACAGCTTTTATGACTGCAGTAATGATTTCGAGACATGTACTTCCAAGTAGCTATAGGCTGTTAGGTCAACCTTAGCTCTTCTAGTGAGCAACCTGGGGGCAAGAAGCTCCTTACCTCAATGTCATTATTTCTTTCAAAAATCAATAATGACCTTGCCCTTACTTGCTGTTTTAGTTCATGRAAACAATGCAAACAGCATAATGCACACACCAAGGGGACCGAACAGATACCAAGAAAGCAAATGGACTGAATGTTAATTTCTGAAAATTGTCTTAGTATAAACAGAGAACCTAAACCTTTCAACTTTTAACTAAAAAGCAGTAATTATACATTCTTTGGGGGTGGAAAATCTATTATAAACACCACTTGTAGTACAAAACTTACTTTTGACACTTGCCTATTCTATAATAGTGCAGAGGAAAAGTTTCATCTTCTAATAATCATTAGATGCAAAGAAAAGTTATAACTGAAAAGCCAGTTTAGTACAAACCAGGATATAAGAAAACGCAGTTTACATTAGAATCTTGGTATCTTATTGGTCGATCCATTCTTAAAATCAATTTTTGGTTAACACAGGGGAAAAATTTAGGGCTCAAATGAACAAAAGAACAGCTGTGCATTTCCATTTTGATTTGATTTATATTGTTCCCAATTGATCCCATACAAGAGAAGCACCTTCTGGTATCAGAAAGCCTCTCATTATTGTGAATTAGAGTAGCTCTGTGGGAACCAGTACTTACTTACATTTGTGCAAAACTGATATAAAATAGAAGAAAACAAGCCAGACTGTTTGCACCTAGCATCTAAAGCAARCCAGCACTGTTACAGCTTGGGAAAACCATTACTAATTTTAGACTAAGGAAACTAATTTTGTCTAACTGAAAAAGTATACTAAAGAAATCTCTTGATCTCAGGAATGAAAATTATTGGCAAGTAGGGCCTGTTGTCTCTGTGGCTTGACTTTCTCTGTTACCATCACCAGATGAAACCCATGTCACTAGGGAAATATGTCAGTTCCAAGAAATTTTCTTTCTCCCCTCTTCACATCTTCTAGGCATACTTTCAGAGGACTTTAATGATAAACCTAAACTCTAAACAGGACTTTAATACTAAATGAAGACCAACTGACTTACATTACCATAGTTCACCGTAACATTGGGGTAAGATTCAGGCCTCGCTGCCATCAATGGGAGATTTCCTACCAAATTCTTATGAAGGCAGGATTTCACTCCAGCTGTCTGCCCTGCTCTTATGCACGAGAATTGATTTTAACTAGGCAGAGATGATGTATTGTATGGTTCTTCATAGTCTTCACCTGCACCTAATTTAGTCTTGCAGCTAGAGCTACATAGCAAAGTACTTCGTAACTACTGGAGAGAACAGTCTGGAAGCTGTCAACCGATAAGAGATGCTTTTTTGAGTTCTCACTCTCTGGAATAAGTTCTTTTCTGTTGATCAAAGGAAAATTATTTTTGTTAAGGAACTTCATGTTCCAATTAAGTGTGTTATTAAGCCAGGAAATAAAACTATGAAATAGCTATTTGTTACCACTGCTGTAAATCATCTATGAGAAGCCTTCACAAGCACACCAGAAGCAGACTGCTAAATTCTTCCACTTTATGACAGGACTGAACTACTTATGCAACAATGCTTTCAGTAGAGGGAAGTGAGGAAGTGCCGTAGATGTAAAGTGAAGGAAGGAGATGCTATATTCAAGCAATAATATAAGAATTTATAGCTAGATAAAACACCACACATGGGTATATTCATATATATGCAAATAAAAGAAGGGTCTATACATTCACATTATTAAATTGCACTAAATTTTGAGTAGTGCCATTACAGAAAATATAGCACAAAAACGACGCAACACTCAAGTTGTCTCTAATTGTGTGTGTATGCATATATGTTTATACATGTATGTGTGCATATATAGTCAAATTTCCCTGCTCATAACTATGCATAGGGATAACAACGTTTCTATTAGAATTTTCCCAGTAATGTTTCAACATCAGTAAATATTTTTTGCTTTTGCTGAAAATGAGAAGTTTGAAGCTGAACTTAAGACTGAATTCAAAGTTTTGGAAAAGTTGACTAATTCAGAATTCTAAGATAATACTTTAAAAAAGTAAAACATTTTATAGATCCATGACTCAGAAAGGACTGAAATTTAAAGCATTTAGTTTGACAGGTGTATATATATGCAGAGGTAAAAGAAGGCTTTGTACATTCACAGTGTGAAATTACTGTGRATCTGTACTAAATTTTGAAATGTGTCAGTATTTCCAGCATAGCATAAAGCTACRCATTTTTCAGGTTATTTAATTGCTTGGAGATCTGATGCAATTTATTAATACTTATTATTCATTGCATATATCTGACAAGAAAATCAATGTAATCTTCTAATTTAATATTCTAAGATTATAAACATTCCTTTCATAAATGATTCCATTGTTATTCCATTTCAGTGGCCTTTTACTCTATTCTGCCAGACCTTCTTGTCACTTTACATCTTATCTTTAGCCTTCAGCACTCATTAAATTCAGTTTACAAGAAATTAGAGCAAGAGCCGTAAAAGGATGTTTCAATTTAGTTTACCCTCCCTTAGACCCAGAAAGTAGGTTCATAGACCTATATTAGTTACCAAGAATAGAATTTATACCAACCAACATGTTAGTCAGTGGAAAATATTAAAGATTTTTAAACCTCATCTAAGCRTTTAAAGCAGCAAATACTAAGCTGCAGAAATGCATCTAGGACAAGATCAGTCCTATATCATACCATAACAGAAAACCTCCTTTTGGGGCTCAGAAGTCAAAATTGTCTATATTTAATCAGATGATTGGTGCACTCCTTAAAATGTTTCCAGAAAGAGACAGAAGTGGTTGTCTTCTCGAAAAATTGTTCAGAGCTTGAGGCATTCTTTACTTAAAACATCCAGGAAATAGGAGATATACCAGGGAAAATACCTCACAGCCCAGGTAAGGTAACTATATATACTGGGATACCTAAAAACTGAAGTATAGATTTACTTGTAAACAGGTTAACCTGACTCTGGCTTCTAGCTTTGGCCAAGCTCCCTCACCATTTTCTTATTAGTGCTAAGAYCCAAGGCTCAACTGGATTTTTCTTGAAATTAGTCTTGTTAGTGTAAATGGGACCTAACAAAGGTTTTAGTCTTTCACAAATTATTCTAAAATTTACTCCCAATCTTTTAAATACATTCAAGAGCAGTAACTTCTGTTGGAAAATAAATCTGTGAAATATAATACCCCAGTAACATTATCCTTTATGAAAATCTAAAATCTAAACTGTGTAGGTGCAAAATGCCACTCCTGAATAAGTACAATCTTGGGTTAAATTCTTCCTAAACTATAAAATAATTTAATTCCAAGAGTTTTGGTAAGAATTTGCATTGGGATAGTATGGCATATTAATTCAGCCTTATTTTATTTATGGACAGTCATATCCATGGCACGTACAATGTGGTAAATTATTGTAGCTCAAAGATCATCAGCTTTTGTATCTCCTGACTTCAGTATGTTTAATTTAGTAATTTTATTTCTATAGGRTGGTCTTATTCAATATTTTAAAATTATCTGCCCAGGATCTATGTWCAGTTTCAGAATATTTATCCACAAAAGGGCATTCTAAGTGAAAAATTCAAAAGATTCCAAAAAGAGTATTAGTTGTATTTAGACAAATTTTAAATTAAAGCCTTTGATACAATAAATCAAATCTGATACAATTATAAATTTGGACTACCTTGGGCTTTAGGTTTGGCTTCAACTAAAACTAYGCCTAGCTCATCTTCACATTTGACAAAACTAGAAAAAAAGAAAAACCCACAGACCTGGCTGTCAGGAGGCAACGAATATTCAATTAGAAGAAGATAGAAATTTTGATATCCAAGATTTTAGAAGCATTTGTTCATGAAAGAAATTAGATTTGAAGAGACTTTAAARGGGAAAAGAGGGCAGAATTATAAAGCTAGGGTGCAGGGTTACAGATAAATCAAGATAGGTACCTGCACYTGAGCTCCTGAAGAGCAGTTACAGCATTTTATTAGTGTAATATAGATGAATTAACAGGCTGTGACAGAATTCAAGAAATTAAAACTAGGAAATCTCTTTTATGCACAAAAGTAGTACAGCAATTGTGCCTCATACTTTGTTTTCCAGGATGTTTTAAATGTTCATAGTTAYGGAGTTCAGCCACTTTCCTGTAAAGATTATTTCATTCTCATCCCATAGTTCACACTCCAACTGGCCTTACTYGGCAAAACCTAAAACTTCCGTGTTTCCATCCGATAAGGTACTGTTTTTGATACTGCACCAACAAATTCCTGCCTTTCTCGCTCCCAGCCATCAAACCGCTGTTCAGTGAAATTTCAACRCCGGGAGACGGCACGGCCGGCCACTCAGAAGAGGCTGCGCGGACTGGAGCTCGCAGCGCGCTGTGCGCTCCGTCAGAACGGCCCTGGAAGGGGCCCGTGCGCCTCTGGGCCGTCACCCGGCGCTTCTGCAGGCCGGTGCCGAGTCCGTGGCTGGCACATGGGGAATGGCGAGGTGAAGCCCTTCTAGGCCAGTCCTCCTTCCCTGACGCCACGCTGGGAAGCGAATTCAGCACCCTGGGACGCCTCTGCAAGTTTTAAAAATATATATATATATATTCAGATTCCATTGCAAAGACAGCTCCAATTTACTTTCCAGAAGAAAATAAAATAAAATAAAATAAAATAAAATGAAAGAAAATTAAAGAAAAGAAAAGTTGCTGCCTGGCAGGGGCTCTCCCCCTCAGCCATGTCCCTGGCTGCCCTTCCCCAGCGACACTTGTGCGCTCCTGAGGTAACCGTCGGGGTCCCCCCACACCCGTATTTTTTCGTGCTCCCTCCCGGCTCGGGGGGTCCTTCTCCACACGTCTCCCCCTCGGCCTCCACCACGCTCCCGGCCAGCAAGGGCCGCCCCGCCACCTCCTCCCCGCCGCCGGCCCAGCCCCGGCCGCCGCCGGCCCGGCGCTGGTTTCCGGCGGGACTGTGTGCGGCGGCGTTCCCCTTCCCCCGAGCCG